>NW_010520317.1:0-227 GCF_000687285.1 Phaethon lepturus
GGTGCTCTGCACAGGGCAGTGCCAGGGACGTCCCCATAGGATGGGGCAGGGCAGGGAGAGGATGCAGGGACCACTGAGGCACTACCCGGGCATGGGTCCCATCAGCCTGCCAAGCCCCATGGGCACCTGGCCCCGTGCCCTGCTCCCTCCATGTCCACTGTGCTTGCCCTCCTGCCTTCCCCAGCCCTTTGGGCTCCTGGCCTCAGCCTGTACTGGCTGGGCCCCAC
>NW_010520317.1:327-1761 GCF_000687285.1 Phaethon lepturus
TGCAGCCTAAGGCAGCCAGCGTGGTGGTCAAATACTAACCCCGGGCGCTTTGGTGGGGTAGCTGCATTTCGCGCTGGATTGCAAAGGTGAGACATGGTCCTGCCAGGACGCGCTCTGCGTCCCGGCTCCTGGCTGCAGGAAGGGCTGGCCCTTCAGCCCCACACAGGGCCTGCGGAGCAGCCGGGAGCCATCCCCGCTGCCCTTCCCGCAAAGCCACAGGGCTGGAGGGAGCTCCCAGGGATGTGGTTCCAGGGCAGTGATGCCCTCCGGGTCTGTGCGGAGAAAACCTTTTCTTTTTAGGGCTTTGATGGCTTTTGCTTGTGGGCAGGCATCCAAGTTCACAGTTTCCCAGGGCAAGGTGGAGCGTGGAGGTAAATGGAAAACTCGGCGGTGGCATTGACGTCTGCCCTGGCAGGTCATGCTCAAGTCAAACCTCTCCTCCCTGCAGCCCTGGGCACAGGGCCGCCATGGCACATGTGGGGACGCCCAAGCTCCTGGGAGCCGTCACCAGGAGGGAACCGGTGGTTTGAAGTCAGGGCAGAAAGTCTCCTGACCTGTTCCCCATCCCCAGCTCCTACGTGCTGCTGTTTTAGCAGTCCATGGAGGGAAGTGATTTACAAAGCAGCACAGACCAGTCCTGAAGGTCACCTTCAGAGCTGCTCAAGCCCAACTTGCCCATTAATCACACCGTCCTGCCCCTGCAACAGAGGCGGTGCATGCACGGGGCCGAGGGAGGCAGGGTCTGCCTGCTCTCGGGTGTAATAACATACAGGCTGAGAAACGCCTGCCTGCCCCCAGCAGCCCCGTCTGATGTTGGGCAGTAGACAAAAAGGCTGTAAATCCGGTGTGTTTGGATGTTAGCAGGTCTTGCGGGAGAGCGGTTTCTCTTATTGCTCCCCGGGCTCTCGGGAAGGTGGGAGCAGCCCCGCAGGGCCTGCCCGGGGGGTCCCTCTCCATCGCTGCCCTGCGGCATCGCCCCACGTGTGCCCGGCAGCCAGCCGTCCCCTCATCGCCTGCCTGTGACAGGAGCGGGGCCGTCCCGGCCGCTCAGGACCACCCTGGCCCTCACGCCCAGCCAAGGCGGCAGGAGGTTTGGGGGGGAGTGGGGAAAAAAAATCACTTTTGTGGAGATACTGAAACTGAATATGCCACGAGGAGGGATCACTGGGCAGCGTCTTAGAGAAGGAGTAACAAAAACAAACCCGTGCCGAGGAATCCTGCTTTGCCCCAAATGTTTTTCTTATGGAGTTGTAATAAGACAAGAGTTGTAAAGATAGTAACCTCCTAAACATTACCTTATTAAGGCTTCTCAGAAACCACAGGGCACGACCCCTCTGGGTCATGGAACAAGAGAGCAGCATCCAGCGAACAAACAGAGGCTAACGTTACATTTTTCACTTCATTTAGGAAACCTGGTTTCTAATTATAGGGTTT
>NW_010520318.1:0-962 GCF_000687285.1 Phaethon lepturus
GTGTGTGGTTTGGTTTTTTTTTTTTTTTTTGTCCCAGCAACACATGGAACGTTTTATCCGTGGCCGGAGCACAGTTTGGTCCTGATGCGTTCTGCCTGTTGGGTGGGGGGACGAAGCATCCCCCAGCTGGCATCAGTGCGGTGGTGAGGGAGGTGTGGGGGACCCAGGGACCCCGGCAGCTCCCTGGGATGGGTCCTGCTCATGGGGCTGGGGCAGATCTGCAGTGGGTCACTCCAGCAGCATGTGTGGAAAGGGAGAGGGGATGCCCGCATTAGAGAGGACCCGTAAGGAGGTGGGAATGTGCAAGGTCTGGCAGCAGATACATCTTGGTTAAGGGACACAGGCTGGTTGGTTGTGCCTGGTTACAGCTTCTCTGAGCGCATCATTCCTCTTCTGCTTTGGGTCCCCTCCCATCTCCCCAGTGCCCTCCTGCTCAGAGGGCACCTGAGCTGGTGGCCGGCTTTACTGGCGCTTTACTGGGGACGGCACAGCTCGGGGATGAGCCGTCCTCGCAGACCGGCCCTATCCGAGCGCTTTGGATCTAGTTACTGGGTCGCCTCAAGTGCCCGGATCCTTTGGTCCTTGCCCAGGGATTTCCGCCCCCTCCTCTGCGGCTCTGCCGTGCCGTGAGGAGCCTTTTGGTGCCCCGCGCAGGTGGGTGGCTCCGTCCCTGCCCCGTGCTGGCACCCCAGACCTCATCCCGGCGCACAGGGCGATGCAGCACCGCGGGGGACCGGGCATCCCCATCCCAACCAGTTCCATGTGCTTTCCTCAGGGGACGCGAGCACCCCGTGCACCGTGCCGCCCCGGCCCAGAGGGGAAGTCCAGCCCGCCTGCGGAGCGCCCGCGGCACGGGAGACGACCCGGTGAAGTGGCGCAGGTCCCTGGCAGGCGGGAAGCACCATTTCCCCGCCCTCCCTTGAGCCTTTCTCCTTCCCCTCGCAGGCAGCGCTGGCTGCTCG
>NW_010520318.1:1014-1480 GCF_000687285.1 Phaethon lepturus
CTCACCTCTAAAGCCGCGTTGCTCAGCAGCTGGGCTGCGGCGGATGGCGGGGCACCGCTCGGGCCGCTCACGCCTTCCCCCTCCGCTTTAATTAGAGAGGGCTGCTCCCGCGCCGCAAAGGTCCTGGGATCAAATCTGGCTAATAACCCCCTTCCCTCCCCGCCCCATGTTGTTCCACTTAATCCTGTAATTACCTCTGCAAAGCTGCCGCTGCCCCGGTCTGCTGGGTGGTGACCCTGGGCCTGCTGTAGGCACCAGCATCCGTCTTTGGGGAAGTTCTCTCTCTTTGCCCTGGCTCAGCTGCTGCACCTGCCTCGTGCATTCAATTTTGGGGACCAAGCACCCCCCCAACGGCTCGGCACCAGGAGACCCGGCGCTGTGGGCGTGCATCTGTGCCCGGCGTCGCTCTCGGCAGCGCTGCCTCCCGGGAAGGCAATGGGAAGGGGACGCCCCGCCGGGCCGGCGC
>NW_010520318.1:1529-1748 GCF_000687285.1 Phaethon lepturus
GGGACCCCCCGGCGGTCTGGAGCATCGCCCCGACAAACCTCCCGCGAGGCGGGGAAATGCCACCGGTCTCCTTGGGAAGCGTGTTGCTGGAGGGAGAAGGGGTGTGGAGGCGTTGGATGCGGTAGCTAATTTTTTTAAAGCACTTCTGAAGCGCTCCAGCGGCATGACTTCCTTCCAAACCGCACGGCTGTTAGCATTCCCCGAGCGGAGGAGTGAGGA
>NW_010520318.1:1940-2512 GCF_000687285.1 Phaethon lepturus
GGGAGACGCAGCCCATCGCTTACGTCCCTCCTCATGCTGGATCCAGGTGGGTGCTGGGCTGGATTCGGTGCCGAAGGGCTCGTCCCATCGCTCCCTGCTTAGTCAGCAGTGTCTCCATTTGATCTGAACGGGGGGCAGCGAAGATGGGAAGTGGAAAGGGGGGGCAGATGGGGGCCAGGGAGAGAAATACTCACTCCTGGGCCTCTCTGGCAGCTTGCCGGCAGTCCTGGGGTCACGCTGAATATGCATAAAAGGGAGCAGATTGCAGCTTGCCCTCCTCTCCGATACGGAGGTGAGGCCCGCGGAGACCACCGGCCCCGGCTCTCTTTCAGCGGGATAATGGGGTGAGCCGAGCGCGGAGCGTGCGTGCCTGTGTGTGGTCTCGTGGATGATAATGATTTCCATTCATGCCCTGCCTCCGCAGCGCCGATGCGCCGCTGGGCGAGCGTTGGCTCCCCGGCAGGAGCAAAGCCCCCGAAAGTTGGGCACCGAATCTCTGGGGCTTGTGCTTCGGTATGGCTGGCGGGAGGGACAGAGTTTCCCCTCGGGGCAGGCAGGACGGGCAGGAGATG
>NW_010520318.1:2630-3148 GCF_000687285.1 Phaethon lepturus
ACTGGGTGCTGGTGCTGTCCCTTCCCCCGGGAAGGGGCTTCCCCATGCCTTTGGGTCTTACCAAGCAGGGAGTTAAAGGCCTTTGCAGGTGGCATGGCTGAGTGTGGCCCTGCTCCTGTCCCCTTGCTGCCGCGTGGCAGGGAGGTGGGTGGAGGAGACTCCTCCGTGGCAGGAGCCTCGTTTGATGCACCCTGAGTCGCCCTGGAGCGGACGGATGCAGCTGCTGAGGCATCCCGGGGGGTTCCTCCTCTCTCCTCCCAGCTCAGAGGTCTTCCCACAGGGTTGTCCCCACGCTACTGCGGCTGGTGGGACGGGAGGTGGTGGTGGCTGCGGCGGGCTGGCTGCCCTCTGTGGGGTGTGTGGTGGGATGGGGGTGACGGGGGGCTGTCAGGAGAGAAGGGGCTGTGCTGGGTGTCCGCAGGTATGTGCGTGGCCAGGTTTTGCCAGGCACCGCAGGGCGGTCCGGCAGCATGTGGCAGCCCGCTGCGCCGCGTGCGAGGACGAGAGCCGGGCGCTGC
>NW_010520318.1:3792-4193 GCF_000687285.1 Phaethon lepturus
AGCTGAGCGTGGCGGGGAAGGGAGGAGCTTCCCCCCATTAGCGGTTTGGCAGCCCGGAGAGAGGCAGCTTTCTTCCAGAGCCACAACTCCTTTTTTTCCTTCTTTTGCAAAAGGGGAAAAAAAAAAAAAAAAAAAAAAGACCTAAAAGCTGTAAATCAAGAATTTCTTTCTCATAATGGGATTTTTTTTTGCCCCAGCATCAGTAATGTTATCATTTTGCACAGCATTGCACAACACTGTCCTATTTCTCCTGAAGTTGATGGGGAAGTGCAAAACCCAAGTCATGCCGTTAAGGATTTACTAGTGGGAGAGAGGATGATGGGGGGGGATCCCCTCTGCCTGCCCTGGCCGTGGCATGGGCTGGTAGAGGCCAGAGAACACGGCTTGGTGGCTGGGGTGGG
>NW_010520319.1:0-955 GCF_000687285.1 Phaethon lepturus
AATTAACTCTATCCCAGCTGAAACCCGGACACGACAACAGCTATTCCTGGACAATATTTCCGGGCATTCTCTTGAGATTGTGAGTCAACACAAGTGCTTACTTTTGCTTACTTTAACCATAGAGGATAAAAATTCAATCATTATGCATTTCTTCAGATTACTCAATGCAGAATAGGCAGCATATGAAAGCAAGCAAAATGGGCATGATACAAAGGTGGAACCTGGAAAAGTTCTAGCTAAATTCCAGATCATTGCCAATGTTATTTCTCTTGTTGTACTGCATTTCTTGGCAGTGTTACACTTTCTCTTCCCTCTAAAGTGTTACCTGAAACGTGCCCCCATCCTGCCATATCTGACTGGTATGTCAGTCTTTTGTACAAAGATCTTTGCTCATTAAACATAGAAGACTTCATCTATCAATTATTTTTTTCCTTCAAGTATTCTCATTGGACCTATCTATTTTTTGACACCCCAAAGAAATTTAATTCTGTTAAGAATTGCCTGGAGAAAAGCAGAATACACTTGAGTTAAAACAAAAGCAGAATCACCTACCTACTACCTAATCATCATCTTTTTGGTGAATGTTTGTACTCTACTTTTATTTTTTATGACATCCCATTCCCAAGAGGTGAATATATAGAATTCACCAGCTGTGAAGGTCAAACATATCTGCTGAGTTGGAACAAATGAATCTAAGACTCATACCTATTTTTTAGAATAGTTAGCCTTATATTGCTCTTTGACTTTAGCTGCAGATAGAAATGCCAAGACTGACTGGTGCTACATTGGGTACCCAGAAACTGAGGAATCCAAGCATATCATCCATGAGTAGAAAGTCTGACATGCTCAGGTTCTACAGCACTTGCGTATACAGAAAGGAACTCTGTGGTAGAAGCAGGGGTGGTTTTCCAGGGCAACATCCCAGTGCTTAAGCCATACAACAATCTTTTTTCCC
>NW_010520319.1:993-2058 GCF_000687285.1 Phaethon lepturus
CCCCAGACCATTCGTTTACTGATAATACTACACTTACTAACTCCAACAGGTTCTATAAGGAAGCTGAGAGATGCGCACCCATGGTGGTGTTGGGTTAACAGTTGGACTTGATCTCGAAGGTCTTTTCCAACCTTAATGATTCTGTGATTCTGTGAAAATAGATGACAATTTCATTTGTGTATATTATGAGGAGGTAAGTACATTTTGCAAAAGCATCTCTTTGCACTATAAGGAATACAACTTTTTTCTCAGAGTTCATCTGACAGCAACCATTTTCTTAGTTCTAGATGATACTTCTCTTGAACCAATCAAATATACATTATACAGATATTCCTCCACCTATATGAAGACAGATTAACTGCTTGACACTGAATTTTTTCTTATGTGCTTTTTGAGAGTAACTAAATGTCACAGCAGAAAAATATGTCTATTGGCACGACAAAGTAGAGGGTTACACTCACACACAGGAGACCCATTTTGTTCAAATTCACATTTGTGCTAATGATTTTACAACTGCTGCCGCTGCTGTGCTTAAGCAGTTACCTTTCTTGTGATCTACTGTACTCTTAGGCTTATTTGCAGTAACTAATACAGACTGAGTCATAGGATGTACTTGGCCAGCAGATGGAAACAAGCAGAAGGGGGAGGGAGATATGGTTTCCAATGCTTTGTTTATGAGAACATTCTTCCTGTCATCAATATCCACATTCCATTAACATATGGTTTCAATTCTGCCTTTGCGATGTGGTTCAAGCACTATAGTCAAAGCATATATGCTCCAGTCAAGCACATTTCACTTTATATTTAATCAAGTAAGAAGAGATACTTAGCAGTTTCTGTGAAAGCTCAAGCTTCTTACTAACCTGCTGCTCTTAATCATTCTCAATGGTACTGCAAAGCTTTTCCATTACGTAAGAGCAAATTCAATCTCTGATAAAATATTATGGATAGTATACATGAAAAATAAGATATACTCCAAAATGGTTGTGATTTTAGTTATTTATCTAGTTGTTTAAAATTTACATGATTTAAACTAGAATTCTGTCCAAAAAATTGTTTGAAAGA
>NW_010520320.1:0-2119 GCF_000687285.1 Phaethon lepturus
AGTTGTCAAAGAGCTGGAACACGTACATGCCGCCCTGCCGGGCCGGTGCTGCACGTCACCGGGGCTCCACACCAGCGTGGGCACCTCCACACCGGCATGGGCACAGCCTTGCCAGCACCAGTGCCCTACCTGGCATGGACACCCTGCACACCACGGGCACCCTGTGCTCACACAGCATCCCACAACAACGGGCACCCCCACGGCATGGGGACCTCCACAGCTTACAGGCACCCCCACACAGCAGCAGCTCCAAGGAGCTCCCACCCCACGCTGGGGTCCCGGGGGAGGTGATGTCCCGGGGGCAGGCATGGGTGCCCGGCGTGGGGCCGCCTGGCTAGTGTCCCTGCCGCATCCCTCACCTGTGTGACCATGGAAAGGTCGATGAGGCAGCAGACGACGCAGCAGAGTGCAGCGGTGAGCTCGCGGCGCAGCGAGCCAGCCCCTGGCTGGGGGAACAGGTCCAGGATGCCCGTGATGAAACCCTCCACGCCGACAAACTGTGGCAGAGAGCGGGGCTCAGTGGGGAGAAGCCACCCCATCCCTTCCCCATCCCTGTCCCCCTCCCTGCCACTGCACCTGGCTGTCCAGCCCCAGCACGAGGAGCATGAAGAAGAAGAGCGTGGCCCAGAGCGGGGACAAGGGCATCAGTGTCACAGCTTTGGGGTAGGCGATGAAAGCCAGCCCGGGGCCTGTGGGAGAGCAAGGTCAGCGGTGCCACCCCAGGGGGGACACAGGGGACACAGTGCCAGTGGGCACCTGCTGCTTGGCACTCACCGGACTCGGCCACCTTGGAGATGTCCACGCCTTGCTCAGAAGCCATGAAGCCCAGCACGGAGAAGACAACAAAGCCGGCGAAGAAGCTGGTGGAGCTGTTGATCACGGCCAGGATGTAAGCATCCCTGCGGACAGAGCGGGTCAGGGAGTGCTGGGAGGCACTGGGGGGCACATTGGGGGGACACCCCATCGCTGGCACAGCCCTACCTGTAGCAGTTGTTGTGGAAGCGGTTGTAGCTGCCCAGCGCGGTCAGGGCACCCAGCCCAATGGCATAGGAGAAGAAGATCTGGGTGCCAGCATCGATCCAGACCTGGGGTACGAGGGAAGCCGTCAAGGGGCAGGAAGGGTGTTGGGGGGGTGCCCAGCACGCACCTCCCTCCTGCCCTCCCCACTGCCCTCACCTGTGCCTCGGCCAGCTTGGACCAGTCAGGTTTCAGGTAGTAGACAATGCCACCCAGTGCCCCGGGCAGCGTCACGCCATGGACCAGAAGCAGGATGAGGACCACGTAGGGGAAGAGTGCAGTGAAGTAGACGATCTGCAGGGGAGCGGGTGCCGGTGAGACCCCCTGGCCAGGCTGTGGGGCAGGGCTGGAGCTCTCTGTCACATGCCACTTAGTGTCCCAGTGGGACCAGGGCTTGGGGATGTCCCCAGCAGCTGGTGGCACCTCCCAGACAGATGTGGGACCAGGGATCTTGCACCCATGGGCTGCAGCACAGGAGGGCAGGAGCCGGCAGTGCCGCATGCCGCAGTCCCGTCCCTGCGTGATGGTGGCCCCGACGCGTCCCCCCGCACCCCAGCGTCACCTTCCCGGTTGACTTGACGCCCTTCCAGATGCAGAAGTAGACGACGACCCAGGTGGTGACCAAGCAGAGGATCATCTGCCAGTTCATCTCCCCTGGCTCGCTGAGGTCCCCCGAGAGCCGCAGCACCTTATTCCTGCAGAGTGGGGCCGTGCTGAGCGCCAGCACGACCCCCCTGGCCCTGGGTGAGACCCCCCCAAGTCCCCACACTCACTCCCAAAACTCAATGACAGGCGAGCGCTTGCTGGCCAGGTCGGCGCAGCTGAGGTTGAAGGGCGCAGTGCCGGTGCTGGCGTTGGTGCTGCCATTGCGGCAGAGCTCGAGGTGGAAGAGCTCGGCACACTGTTCGGTGTTCCAGGAGTGGCCACAGGTGGCCCAGGGCAGGGTGTCCGTCAGCGAGTGCACCAGGTAGAAGAGCCCCCACACCAGGATCATGATGTAGTAGGAGTTGCAGAAGAAGACGATCACCATGGATGCCAGGCCTAGACCTGCGGCACGGGGAGATCAGAGCCTGCGGGCACCCATGGGCACCCAGCAGCCCGG
>NW_010520321.1:0-329 GCF_000687285.1 Phaethon lepturus
AGGGAAACCACCAGCCAGGAAAACTCCTTCACTCAGCTCCAAAATGTTTTGTTCCCAGCGTGATGTTCTGCTAAACCCAGCACTGATAGGAGCTGGTTCAGTGACAGGTCAAACCGCTGGAGCTAGTAAGGAGCGGGGAGAAGACGTCAAAAAAAAACTAGTAAGGAGCAGGGAGAAGACGTCCTCGCTTTCCAAGGGCTGGAGCAAAGTGGCCGGCGCTGGGAGAGCTCGATGTGCTGGAGCCTTGCAGGTTCCTTGCAGACCCCGGAGGAGGGTGGGTGCAGGAGGCCTGCTGCTTGCTCCCAAATTGGTTCCCTGGGTGTCTGCCT
>NW_010520321.1:408-1076 GCF_000687285.1 Phaethon lepturus
AGCAGCGTTACTGGGGAGGGTGCGAGGAACCGCTTCCCAGGGAACAGCCCCACGGCGAGGTACAAGCCCTGGGAGCCTCCCTGGGGAGCCCGGGCTTGGAATCGCGTTGTCTTCGCTTATTTAAAATGTCAGCCCTATCGCCTGAGCAGGGAGACAGGATTTTTCATAGCATCGCTGTGCCGTGCCCGGAGCTGCCCAGCTGGGGAATAACGGGGGGCTGTTTTCTTTGGGGGTGCAGGGGCACGTGGTGCAAGAAGCCAGTTCTGGGGCTGGGGGGTGACCCCAGGGGAAGGAGGGGCCCCCCGATTCTTGTACGGCTGCCCTGCGCAGGCGCGGTTCGCAGGGCCCCGTGGTGATGCTCGGCCCCCGGCGCTGCGGCCGTGAGCTGATGTGCTCAGCAGCCCTCGGCCCCGCTGCCAAGAGCTAATGAGCGTCTGCTCAGCCTTGTAGGGGAAAAAAAAAAAAAAAAGGGGGGGTTTTGCATTTCCCCCCCCCGAAAAAAAAAGGGAAGGGGGGTTTTGGACTTCTCTCCCTCAGAGAAATGAGTCGGATGATTTAATCCCTGAGAAATGTGAGGTTTGATGAATTCTGTATCCCCTCCCTGCACTTAAAGCAGCCACGAGAATAGCACAGAAGATGAGAGGTGGGGTAGGAAGGGGCTGGGGGGG
>NW_010520322.1:0-220 GCF_000687285.1 Phaethon lepturus
GGAGCCAGCGCCGCTTCCCGGCGCGGAAGAGGCCGCCCCGTTTCGTCAGCCCGGGACACACCGGAGCTGGAGGGACAAGAGCGACGTCGCGAGTCGTGGGGCTGTGCTGGGGTTTTATCCCAGACACAACCCAGGCACGGCTGGTCGGAGGCAGAGGTCTTCAGCCCGCATGTGGAGGGTACACAACGTAAAGGGGGCATATGGCTGGAGGGGCTTTGAC
>NW_010520322.1:266-708 GCF_000687285.1 Phaethon lepturus
GAGGCAGAGGTCTTCAGCCCGCATGTGGAGGTTACACAACGTAAAGGGGGCATATGGCTGTAGGCCTTTGACATTGCCCAACGAATTTGAGAATCGGTGTTTTTTCACCTCCTGCAGATGAACAGTGAATTTCTTCTTTTGTTGTTTAATTGCCTTTGGGATTATTATCACTTAACTGCACTGCAGTCGCGTTTAGGGATCCCTTCTATCGACCTTCTTTGCACAAACTTAACAAAAAAAGAGGTCCCTCCCTGAATTCTAGATCTGAACCTATTGTATTAATCCCTGCGAGGGCTCAGGGAGTTTTAGTGGTGTCTCCAATGAGGTTCATCTGCAGCTGAGAGCGGATTGCCACCTGGGCACAGCGAGACCTGCCGCTACCTGTTTTCAGAGGCCGCAGTCGACCCTCCGGGGACAGACGGGCTGTGCGTTCAGACGCACT
>NW_010520322.1:718-1752 GCF_000687285.1 Phaethon lepturus
CTGCCCCCCTGGGAGCCGTAGCGCCCGTAATGACCGCATGGCATCTGTACCACCACCTCGCCAGCACCCGCCCTGGCCCCGGCTTGCCACCTCACGAACGGCATGAACAACTCCCTGCAGCCGGTGCCTCCCCAGTGCTCCCAGTTTGCTTCCCGTGGAGAAAGACCTGTTTCCTGGTGATGAAATGGGACCTGCCCTTGGCTGCTCTGCTTCACATCCTCAGTACAAGTCCTGTCCCGCAGCACGAGACCAGCTGTCAGGTTACTTTCACGCAGGAAACTTGGGCAATTACGCCAACGACGTAGTCTTAACCCAACAAAGAGCAAATGCCAGGCTTTCCTGCTCGGCTCTGCAGATGCTGAAGAGGACCTCTTCCCTTTGCGGGGAAGCAGCCACCGCCGCGACGTGCCTCCTGCCAGGCAGGCGCTGGGGGCCTGTGCTGGCGGGGCTGGGGCTGGACGCCGTGTCCCCAGCAGTGAAGCAAGACCTCGCTCCCGGAGCAGACACCTCCGTCTCTCCTCAGGTCGCAGTGGCAGAGGTTTCCTCCACACGCCCATCTCTGCCTCCGTGACCTGTCGCCGCACGCCGCAGCTGAGGAAACCCACTCCAAGCAATGCTACCGTGGACAAAGATCTCCATGGACCCAGGTCCGTGACTCACACATGCAGGAACAGCCCCACGCGCTGCCACATAAAAAAAAAAAAGCCTGCTATTAAGCTTGTGGACTCAAAAGCTAAGTCTTAAACTTTTAAAGTATTTTCTGCAAAATAGAGCTCTTCTGCAAATGTAAGACGTCGTCATGCATTTTTCCCATTGTACCGGGGATTTTGTTTCACTAGAAAAAAATTAATCCAGCAAAATGCACCCCATTCAGCCACTACTGGCAAAGTAAAATCTAGGTTGGGTGTTTTTTTCTCAGTTTACGCCACAGGGTAGTCATTTTTAAAAAGCAATTTCAGGTTTCAAAACCCTCGCCAGCTTGCTTTCTGCACAGTCGTGCCGGCCCGGTTTTGCCGCCGCCTCTCCTGGGCTTC
>NW_010520323.1:0-5556 GCF_000687285.1 Phaethon lepturus
ACGCCAAAAAGGTGAGATACCATTTGCAGAGTAATGCCACCTTCACCACTGCATATGTGCTTTTAAACCTTTGGAGATTCAGCTCTCAGTTGTAATACCATCTTCAAAATATATTTCAGCAAGATACATAAGCTACTGTCAGGTTATGATTACCTAATACACTGTTTAATATCTAGTAAATATTGTGCAGTGTGTGGTAGAGCTTTTAAGCGTAGAAATCACTGTTGAGGAACCCAAACTTCTTCTGACTGGGAAAGTGTTGGTTTTTGTTTTGTGCTTGGCTTCCACTCTTCCTGAGAGTTTACTTGCAATCCGTGAGACCTGAAGGAAGGAAAAGCAGCCACAAGTATTTTGATAGTCTCTACCTGACCCCATTGTTGTCAATGTTGTGTGACAACATTTTAATTTCCCAGCCTTGTTTGCCTACCACCATTTCTTACTCTGTCATATCACATTCTGGCTGTAGGCATTGCAGCACAGCATTCTTACAGGTACAACTCGAATCCCACTTCTTCTAAAGTTATCGGCATACCTTCTACCAGCTTCAGAACACCAGGGTTTCCATCTGGATGGTTTTTGCCTGTCCAGGGCATTCCCTGCTCCCGCCTCCCCGGACAGTCTAGTCAAGCACTCCTAAAGGCAGCTGCAATGAATGTGTGTAACTGTATTGCCATCCGAGATGACACTCCTGTGGAGCTTCTTTCCAATGTGAACGGAAGTGCTGAGATGTCCAGTCTTGCCAATTTTCTGGTAGAGGGAGACTGCCTAACCTCTTCTGTTCCTGGCATCTTACTACCCTTCCTTTGAAATTCAGTATTCTGTTAAGTCTTAGCTCTTTCACTCTTTCATGGAAGGCCATGCCTATATCAATATTATACATAACCAAAAAGATAAAAATGTAAAAGAGAATGGAAGTATTTCATTCTGCTGTTGCCTTTCCAATGGAAAAAAGGGAATTCATATGCACAGTTGAATTACAATGTGTTCCAAGTTTTGCTGCCTTTTTAAAACTCCTCTTTTTTTTTTTTTTTTTTTTTTTTTAAGTAAAAGGAACCTCAGTTCTAAAAGAGCCTCTGAATGAAAGGAAGGGATCAGAGCATCTTGATCAGACATCCCAAATCTATGCTGGTTAAACTATATTTATAATGATACAAACACAAAAGTAAAGAAAGAGGAATGAATTTTTGTAACCTAAGATGAGAAGCCACTGTATTCTCTATTGAACACAGACAATGCAGTGGATCTTCAGGGCAGAGTTACTAATTGTTCATTTTGTCTGTTGGTTTTTTTTTCCCCACAGGTCCTGACAATCACCAAGCTTCAACTGGAATTGGGCAGAGACTACACTGTGCAATGGAGCTAAAATGCCTGCGTAATAACATTGGCCATACAGCTGGATGTTCTCATTGTTTCAAAATTAGCTTTCAATTTTTCAATTTTCAAAGTCCCTCTTTGTCATCTTAGAATACTTTTTACTATAAAACTATACTAGTTACAGTCAGCTCATATTAAGGTATTATGTGTATAAAGCAGTCACATTTCAGTATTGTTGAAGGTTACAAGATCTCCAGGTGATGCAAAATCTGTATTTTAGGCAGGGTGGCACTTCAGTTCCTTCAGAACCGAGAACTGAATGTAAAACTCCCTGTTTTCTCAGAGTAGAGTTTCTGGCTGACTTCATGCATGCCAAATTTTGTAAAAAAAAAAAAAATACAGCTGGTGTCACCTGCATGGATTTGGGGCCATAATTCTGCCTATATTTAACTTTCATCTTAATTGTAATTACGTCTATGTAAGTCACTACTATGGAAAAGAATTTAAGGCCAGACAAAGTAGAACTAAATGTTTTCAGATTACTGATTTAGCATGAAATGATGTTTCAAGTGGTTGAGCTATAAAATAATAAGATACTTCCAAAAGTCATTTAAAGGGAGTTTTTTGTATGACTTCTTTAGCCAGACATTTGTGTTCCCCCCTGTGTTGATCTAAAGTTGTAAAATTAAACCTCAAAGTTAACTAATGACTGTTGGTCTCTGAGTGTTTATTTCACTGAAGGAAATGTTGTTGTACGCTTACTATAATATTAATTCATGTTAAAGACTCTTTGTATCCCAAGAGCACAGCACATGTGATCTAAACAGATTGGTAAAGCATGTTTACAATTAAATTTGATCACTGCTGTCAGAGGTAGTGGTAATCTCTAGTGACTGTGCTTAAAATTCATTTTAAGGATTCTCTCTGCTTTCAAATTTTGTAGTAATTTTGTAAGTAGCCAACATCTCATAGGTGGATCAGTGTAATTATAGGGCTGAAATTACTGAAACTTCCCCGTAAAGTAATAATGAAACTGGCAATCCAGAGAAAATGATCATTTAGTACTGAAGTTACCATTTTGACAAACATTTTTGTCTGAAGGAACAAAAACCAAACCCCCTCTGTTTCTCCAGAGCCATGATGACCAGCTACGTAAGTAAGCAGCTGCAATGACATGTCCCATGGCCGCAGAGAGGGGAGGCGCAGGTTGCCGAGCCTTAGACCTGTTCCTTCTCACGTCATGTCCTACCACTTTGCATCACCTCCTGCAGCTTGTACGAGCATGTGCAGCCCAGCAGAGCCTGGCCCACAGCTCGCTTCTGAAATACCTGTGCAGCATCACTGTCCTTAGCTGGACACCAAAGAAGCTAACAATGTGAGCAACAGCAAACATACTACTTGTGTTGAGGGTAGGACTACTAGGCTCTGTATAGTTTGACTTCCTAGCACTTAAAAAACATTACTTGTAAAACAGCATAACAAGACCCAGAGGTGTTGGATTACCCAGCACGTAATCCTGCTGCCCATTGCACCAGAATGTTCTCACTGAAGGTACTACATCTTCCCTGAAAGCCATAAAGTTCTCTTTCATTATACTTTTTCTGAATTTTATTGGCTGTTGTCCTGGGCATTCTTAAAAAATAAATTCAAAGAAAACAGTACTTGTGAAACGTCATAAATTTGATTGGTGTAGTAAAAGTTTCAGCTAAACTTTTCCTAGTATTAAAATACCAGAGATACATTATGAATAGCATATTGTTGTGGGTTAGCCCTGGTAGGCAGCTAAATGGTGTCAAAGAGCAACAGGCTGCTGGAAATGAGGAGGGTGCATTCCAAACATCGCCCCGCACGCCTCCCTGTCTGGAACCGGGACTGGGCACGGCCAGCGGCAGGATGCTGGGTGCCGTAGCTCGTACCCGTTTTGCACCTGCATCATCATTTGGGTGCCGAAGAAAAGGAAAGCTCGCTTCTTGCAGTTTTAATTCCTTAACAAACTGGAAGTTTAACTTTGACCATTTTCAGCAGGGTTCTTCGTGTCATATATATACAGCTGAACTCAACTTTGATGTAGAAAGGTTGATCGATTGAGAGAGGGAGTGCGTGTGTATTTATACATAGGTGTATATATACATATGAGCATTTTATATACACATATATACATCATTATACACATAGATATACATCCTACATGCATGTATATGAATATATATACTTGCATATGTAAATGCATGTAGTTTATTTCATCACTACTAAGTGGTGTTCCTCTTTATCGAAGCTTTTTAAAAAATTTTAATAATGTTCAGGTTTCAGGGGAACTATACCAGAGAACAGCCAGATGCAAACAAGACCTTATGGGTATACTCTTTTTTCTTGAAAACATGTTCAGGTTTTAAGTAGCTCATCCCAGAGCTGATGCAAACCTCATGGGAATCAGTGAGTTTCTTTCTGTGGACTCTGGATCGACTCCTGAAAGATTAGGTCTGTTTTTTTAAAACCTGTGCCTCCTGCCCCTGGCATGGGTCCCAGCACGGGTCCAGCTTCATTTACCAGAGCAAAAATGACCCTTGAATCCGTTGTTGCAGACGAAGAACACAGCCTGGAGATGAAATCAAGGTCAAGTAACAGGTTAATGAACTTTATGAAACTGTCTCTCCTAGCTGTGTAATTAGGAGCCGTAATCAAACATGGACTTTGGCACTCCAGTTGCTCTAACTTCAACATGCAAAGGACTTGGGAAACTTAGTAACGTACAGAAATTGCACTTAAAAGCTAATGGTGGTTGTGCAGATCCCTCCAGCTTTGGCGAACGTACTTCTGCAAGAGGAACAAAGGTGAGTGTTATCGCTACGAGAGCAGCAGATACAGAGAGAATGCCCGATGAATACCCCTCCAGATGACAGCTTTTCCAGTCCTAGCAGATAATCATCTCGACTGTTTTAAAGAAAATCAAGTATTGCTTTATCCACATAACGAATGGTTAATGTTGTGGTTATTTATCACTGCACCAGCGAAGGTGCTCTACAAGCCTGAGCTGTGCTCCAGCTCCCCTAATTAGCCTGAGCACAGGCCACCGGCCAGCCAGCGACGGGACTGATGGAGGCCAGGTCCATAACCACCACAAATCGAGAGGAAATTACATTTCCAGTGACAGGTAGCACAACCTTCAATACCTCGCAGCACAGAAGCATTTCATATCCAATTATTATTAATTCATCAGCCAGCCAGGCAACTGCAGTGTTTGCCCTTGTGCACCGAGCCCACACAGCTTACTTGAAGGAGACTGTGCTCTGACAAAATGTGGCACGTTGGCATGTTTGGGTTTTATGGCCAGGGTGGGATTTTTTGGTGAATTCCTACCTGGCCTCTGTGTCCACTGCTAAATGCTACTTTCGGTCTTAAAGAGAGAGAAAGCAGAGAAATTGCAAAATTGGGTTTTCATTTCACTCCTTTTCCTTCCTTTTTCTCAGATAGCCAGGATATCAGACCTCTCCGCAGTCTCCTCCACAATTTATTCGTTTATCTTTGTATTTTAAATACAGTTACGTGGTTGTAGCAGTGTGTAGTGTTCAGATCTAATTACCTTCCTCATGCTTGGGAAGTGGAAGGATCCAAGAATCCTTCAATAATACAACTCATGAAGCACAAGCCTGGAGATAGCTGGGAGCTTTCTTTCTAGCAACCATGACGTGATGAGCACTATCGAGGTGACAGCTCTGTACATTACATCCTTGCCAGATGAGTAGCTGGAGGACATTTTTAGAGGAGGCCCTGAAATAACCAGAGGGTGATTTACCTTAAACAGATTCTGACTCAAAACCCCATGGAGATGACAATGAAATACCAGTGTTTCCAGGATGCTTCTGGGTCAGAACCCAGGTCTCCAGGCTGCAGGGTTAATTCCTGCAGTATCACACCTGGTATTACTGCTATCTGGGAAGATGACAGAAGATACAGATCTCAGTGATAGCTTTGTTATAGCATATGCTCTATAAATAGTGCATTTTATAAGTATTTCTGGTTCTCATGCACTAAAATGTAGTTGGGATGCTCACTTTTTTTTGCCTTTTGGAAGATGCTGCCATGTGATGTCATGTTGTGGCTGAGGATATCAGCAGTGAGGTAGCTGTTCAATACAAGGTCTCACCCCTCAGCTTATTCACAGAATCACAGCATCATTAAGATTGGAAAAGACCTTTAAGGTCATCAGGTCAAACCATCAATCCAACACCACCATGCCCACTA
>NW_010520324.1:0-321 GCF_000687285.1 Phaethon lepturus
TTGGGTGTACATGGCAAGGTTTTGGTAGCAGCAGGTAGGGGGCTGCAGGGGTAGCCTCTGTGAAGAGACAAGGGACTGCCCAATGCCGTACACAGAAAGTTCGAGTGCACCCTTAGTAAGTTTGCAGAAGACACCAAATTGGGTGGGAGTGTTGATCTGCTCAGGGGTAGAAAGGCTCTGCAGAGGGATCTGGACAGGCTGGATCAATGGGCTGAGGCCAATTGTATGAGGTTTAAAAAGGCCAAGTGCCGGGTCCTGCACTTTGGTCACAACAACCCCATGCAACGCTACAGGCTTGGGGAAGAGTGGCTGGAAAGCTGC
>NW_010520324.1:367-2370 GCF_000687285.1 Phaethon lepturus
GCCAGCTGAACATGAGCCAGCAGTGTGCCCAGGTGGCCAAGGCGGCCAACAGCATCCTGGCCTGTATCAAAAATAGTGCAGCTGGCAGGACTTTGAAGTGATCATGCCCCTGTACTCGGCACTGGTGAGGCCACACCTCAAATACTGTGTTCACTTTTGGGCCCCTCACTGCAAGAAGGACATTGAGTTGCTGGAGCGTGTCCAAAGAAGGGCAACGAAGCACAGAGCACACATATGCATCACATATATACATAGCAAGCCACACAGATCACAGGCAGACACTCAGAGCACACACATGAACACAGACAGCACCAACAGCCTTATCCTGCTCTCCTCTCTGTCTGAGCAGGATGGAGGTCCACTAGTGAGAATATCTATATATATGTATAATGTGGATCCCTCCAGCAGCTGGGCTCAGACACTCAGTTTGTGCAGTAGCTGCCCCTGGATCCCAGTCTCCCCAGTTGCTGGCACCTGGACATATGAGCCCCCTAGGCCACAGCCCCACTGCAGTTGCTGGAACTGATTGTCTCACACAAACATCCAGAGCTGCCTGGGACTCCCCTGGTCACCCAGTAGCCAATCTCCAGCAGCCTCACCCTTAGACTGGTTGCCTGGCTCCCAGGCCACTTCACCTACTCACCAGCTAGTCTGGCTTGATCTTTGCTAGTGCTCATGCACTCACTTGCACACCTGCACTCACTCCAGTTGCTAGCATCACAGACATATGGGTCTCTCACCCCTGGTCCCACCCCAGTGGCTGACACTTGGTTTCACTCACTGTGGTCTTTCCAGTCACTGGCACCCAGGCACCCAGGCCCTCCAACCTGCAGTCCCAGCCCAGTTGCTTGCACCCAGTCTCTCACTCACTCCAGTTGCTTGCACCACAGACACACAGGCTGCTATGACCCAAGGTCTCACTCCAGTTGCTGGCAGTAAAGTCCATTCACTCCAGTCTCTCCAATCACTGGCACCACAGACACACAGGCCATCTGACACATGGTCTAACTCCAGTTGCTGGCACTCAGCCCCCAATACGCATTCACACACACAGAGCGCATAGAGAATCCCTCACCCAGGAAAGAGTAAGAAAGGAATTTAATAAGAAGATAGGACAGACTGCATTGATCAGGTGCAGGGTATGACCAAACAAATGCACCGATCAGCACCTATTTACAGGCAATCAGCCCTTTTATCCCCTTACCCATCTATTTTCCCCACACTTGTTCCTCCCAAAATCAACTAAATCCCTCCCCTTTCTCACCTTTGGCTCCTCCCCTAAACATACCATAATAAATCCTGTGCAATCCCAAAATGCTTTTCTCCTGCATCCCATAATCTGTCCCATACCTCTAGGAAGCAACCCCTCTCAGTCCGAAAGGTGCTCTAATGTTGAGTCATTGTGATTGTTGTCACATCTGGACAATAGGGCTAAAGGTCTCCTGGGAGAGGCCCAGACAGGGTATCTGTTCCTCCAAGTCCTTAATTTGGGTTCTTGCCTGCCCTGGGACCTCTGTGCTCCTCTGGGCTTGTGGAGATAGTCCTTTGATAAGGCCCATCACAGAGTTGATAGCTCCTGTGATGGACCTGGAAGGAGCTGGGGCAGGGTATTATTATTTGGACTTTCCCCCACCTTGTCTTTCTGGGCTCCTTCGTGGGTGTGCAGACAAGCTTCTATCACAAAACCTAACAGTGTTCATACTGCAAGAGTCACTGGTAAAGCTGGGATATTTCAAAAGAAAATAAAACTTATATTCTCAACTCCAACTTGATTTCTGCAATCAAATATTAAGAAAGTTAGGCATATATATTTTCTGTCAATAGCTTGCAGGAGAGGAATATATAATTATTATACCTAAAAAGTGTTCTTCACTCTTATATGAAGTTACCTAACGCAATTTTGATGTATTATGTTGTGGTGAGTTGACCTTAGCTAAATGCCAGGTGCCCACCAAAGTCGATCTATCACTATCCCTCCTCAGCTGGAGAGGGGAGAGAAAATA
>NW_010520325.1:0-4198 GCF_000687285.1 Phaethon lepturus
GGGCAGGGCACGCCTGGAGCCCGGGGTTTGATTTGCACCTATCTCTTAATAGCTACGTTGGATTTTTTAACACCCTCCCGGTTTCTACTTTCTACCAGGTCCTTTTGCAGCTTAATTAGCAATTTAATGAAAACGATTTAAGGTGCTGCAGGTGGCCCAGGTGTTTCTGTAGCCCTGATCGGAGGCAGTGGGAGAAGGCAGCCAGGCATTGCAGCAGCGAAGCTCGGTTTTAATCAGTCTCCGATTAAAAGCCCAGCGTCACGGCCTCCTTGGCACGGGATGTGCCATTAGCAAATAGACCCGTAAAATGAAATGTGAAACTTGGCCTCTTCCCAGCAGCCCGAGCCGGTGAGAACTGTGCTCTGCGCTTGTTTGTTCGTCACTCCCAGGTAAATAAATACGTGCTTGCCAGCGACTCGGGACTGGGGCCAGAGATGGAAGTGATTTTTTTTTTTTTTTTTCTTTTTGTGTCTGAAGTTTCTGGGCTGCTATTTCAGGCGTAATTAGGGTGATCCAGGCTGCAGAGCCCTTCCTGCCCTTGCCCCGTACAGTTTCCAGCCCTGATCAAGGGTTTGGGAGACTTAAGTGCCTCCTCGTCTCCAAACATCTGCTCTCGTGCTTCGGTTCCCAAAACCTGGACCTGGGTGTCTGCACTTTCCACCTCCCATCCCAACCACAGCAGCCTGGGGAAAAACAGGCAAATTGGGGCAATCTGCAGAGCACAGATATGCTGCAAGCGTTTGGGGGAGCTGGGATGCAAACCTCTGCCCTTCAGGTCCCCGAAGTGTTTCTTTTAGGACTTGAAACGCAGCTGTTGACATACAGATTTTAGGAGTATGCTTTTTAGCTCGTAGCTTCCAGCGCGGGTAATCGAGGCTCCCTGCGAGCAGCCACGGGAGAACCGCAGCCTGTTTGCAAACCGGCGTATCCCCATGGCACGGCTGCCGTGGGGCAGCGACCTGTGGTCCTGCTGACTCGGGGCGTCCGGTGGGCAGCGTAAAGGGGAGATGCGGAAATGTCTGCTCATGTCCCGGTCTCACGGCACTCGCGTCCTGCCGGCTTCCCTCCCTCCCTCCCTCCTGGCAGGATCTTCTCCTCCTTTGGTACAGCTGGGCTTCATCAGTACTTCTGCTCCCCCCGAAATTTTCCTTCCCAAAGTGCACAGCCGTTTCCAATGGGAACACTTCTAATCACGAGTCCAAGAAGTGGAGTCACTCCTGGATTCATTATTTACCCTGATTTGAAACTAATCCCCCAGCAAGGTGACATGACCCTCCACCAGTCCTGGCCATGTCTCCCTTGGACCCCCAGGGTTGCTGTGGGCTAGGAGGACCATCTCCCAGTGATGCTGCTGGGATGGGAGCGGACGTTTCCAGTGACGTTGGCCCCACTGGGGACACCGTGCTGGCTGGTGACTGCATGGCTGCTGCAGCCTCATGCTTGCCTTCCTCTCCTCCCAGATTGCCTCTTCAAAGTATGTCCCATGAACCGCTACTCTGCCCAGAAGCAGTACTGGAAGGCCAAGCAAACCAAGCAGGACAAGGAGAAGATCGCGGACGTGGTGCTGCTGCAGAAACTCCAGGTGAGCAGGCGTGAGGGACTGTCCTCCCCAGAGTGGGCAGTCCCTGTTGGGTTGGTTGGGTGATGACATCCAAACCTCTCACTGTGCAAATCCTGATACGGCTTGCTTCCCCGAAAACAGCCTGCAGGAGAGGCCAGGACCTGCCCTGGGCTTTGCTGTACTCAGTATCCCTCTGCTCAGCCCTGTTGTCTCCCACCACTCTCCTCCCACCATGGACCATTAGCCACAGCCATGTTTTCTAGAGGAACAGCTCCTGTAGCCATCAGCTCTTAATTAATTGTGGCGTACGGTGTCTAATAAAGGGGTCGAGATAGGAGCTCTGTAAGGTCCTTTGCGCCGGCACCTGTAGGACCGAGGGTTGCAGTCCCCAGGTGGACTGGCCCCCGGGATGGGCGCTGCACCCTGGGTTCCCCTTCCTATGAGATGCTCTTATCTGGCCTCTGATGTGGGAGGCAACTGAGCCCCGGATCCTGCCGCAGGCTCCCGATGGAGCTTCGATGCCATGCCTGCCCTGAGCCCCGGGCAGCGTGGCACGGCCAGGCTCCTGCCTGGATACAGCAGCAGCCAAGGAGCCACAGATGGTTTTGTTGCTCCCAGTGTGAGGGAGATGTCCCAGGGAAGACCTGCAGAGAAGGATCCAGGGGACGGAGCAGGCAGGGAGAGGAAGGCAAGGTAGCAATGCTGCTTTTGGGATGAGAGGTGACATCCACCTGCCTTTCCACCCTCGCCGCCGTGCCCAGCCTTTGCTGTCTCAGCCCTTCTGATGCTCCTTTTGCAGAGCAGCCCATGGCAGAGCAGGGAGATGTGCTCTGCGAGCACAGCCCTGCACCCCCCCAGCACCCAGGGGTGCCTGGCATGGAGGAGGGAGCTGCAGCGGCTAGGACCTGCCCCAAAGGGCTCTGGAAGAGAAAGGCTCCTGTTGACTTCCATGAGGTTTGGAAAAGGCCCATGTTAAACATTGCATAATCGCCTCAGACAGCTGGCAAGGCCCTGACGATGATTCATAAAACCGAAGCTCAGGGAGGATTCATTAAATCATCTCGTCAGGCTTCAAGCCCAGCCCTGGCTCCACAGGTCCCCCCGTTGCGCCTTTGGGGGGCCAGGTCTGAAGCGGTGTCCACACAGGACGTCCCGGCTTGGTTCGGAGGTGCCGGCGCAGGGTCGGTGCCTGCTGCCATGTCCAGCTGTACGTGGTCACTGGCCTCTGGAAACGCTATTTTCCTGCTCCGGTTGGACTGTAACTTGTAACGTTGACAACTGTACTGGCCACGACTGGCCAGAGAGGCTCATTTCTGAGCCTGATTGATTGCACCCTCGTTAAGATTTGTCTTAAAGAGATTCTGTCGTTTCCTTGCTCCTTTCTGCCGCTCCTGGTGTTGCCCTTTTGGCAAACGTTCCCGCGTGTCCGGAGCCAAGTGCTGGGGGAGCCCGGGCAGGGAGGGAGCTCTCTGCAAAGCTCTGCCCGTGCCGCCGCGAAGCCCCTGGACGTCCTGGCAGGACGCTGGACTCCAGGCTGCGATTTATCAGCGTCTCCCGCGGGCTGAAAACATCTTCCAACCCACGGAGATCATTTCCTGAAGCAGAAGCAGCCTGGGTCTGCAATGCCCACGGTTGCCTTTCCGAGCTGTTGCTCTTGTGCCATTGTTTTTAAGTGGGTTTAAGGCTCCGTGTTTTCTCGGCTGCCTAATTGTAGCTGCAGCCAGGCGCAGTGCAGACGTGCCGTGGAGACTTTCCTCCCCCTCTGCTGATGTCTCCCCATCCTCCCTGCACCTTCCCGGGCTGCCCACCCCTGCGTGCGTCCCTGACACCCCATCCCGCTGTGGCTTGGGGACAGACCCTGTCCCACCCGAGGGACACGCTGGGACCATCAGCCCCTGTGGGGGGTTCCCACTCGCGGCCCCACTGGCTTTCAGCAAGGGAGGAGCTCAGACCTGGACGTGGATTTAGAACACGCCGCAGTGCCGGATCTCTCGCCAGAGCCATGTTGCTCCATGGGCTTGTTGTTAAACTCCCAGCTCCGCATCAGTGTGGGATTTCTTGGCAGCAGGTTTGTTTTCCTGATGGCAGCAGCCACCACCACGGGGCTCGCATCCCCCGGGTGGCATCCAGAGCTGCGTGGGGACGGAGAGTTAACTAAAGTGGTGGCAACATTGAAAAGAGCAAAGGGTTTCTGCTGCCACAATCATGCCAGGCGCGTCCACAGCCTGGCATCGGCTGCTTGGGCACTCCCAGACCACTGGCCCCATCCTCCCGCAGGGTGTGGAGCTGCGATCCTGCTGCGTTTCCCAGTTCCTTCTGCTTTCAAGTGAAAGGGAGCGAAAGCAGGATGGGAAAGGGTAGATGCTTTCCCTGTTTCCCGTCCCGGCTGCAGCGGAGCACTGGTTTGGCACTGCCTGGGCTGTGCCCGGGCTGGCGCCGGGGCTGTCGGCGCACCCTTGCCATTCCCAGACAGATCCGCTGTGGGAGCAAGTTCCTGCCTTGCTCCACACACGTCGACATCACTCTTCCGTCAGCCAGAGCCTCCGCATGGAAAATGTCTGTGGTTTTGGAGAGAGGGGCTGCAAGCGGTGCTGAGCAAGCCACTTTTGGGGTATCTATCTCGGCTGGCTGGGGCCC
>NW_010520325.1:4277-6860 GCF_000687285.1 Phaethon lepturus
CGTCGGGCTGCACCCGCTGCAGCAGGTCTGGCCCTGCAGCCGTCCCCGCGCACGGCACCGCCGGCACGGTGCCTTTTGCTCTTCGGTCTCGGTGCTGCCGAGAGCCCTCTACTCCCCTCGGCCCTGCTGCGGCGGAGCTGAGAGGGATGCCTTGCCCCAGCCTGGCCCCTGCCTGACCCTTTTGGTGCTGCCTCGTAAGACCTGCTGGGGTTTTGGGGGAATTTCAGTGCCATTTTGTCCCTATCCTCATTTTTAAGTCCTTGGTTTAAAGCTTGCATGGACTTCATACAGCTGCTCAGGGCCACACCAGGGTCCTGGGCTGCGCTCTCGGAGGCTGAGGACCATATAGTAGCTCTGGACTGTGTTGTCTGAGGGACGGAGGGATGCTGATGCTGCATCCCAGCCTGTCCCGTCCGCCCCATAGCTGAGCTGGCCCTTCTGAGGCTTGCTCCAGGGCACGAGGAGGGTGCTGTTATGCTCAGCTCCTCTCCTTTGGTGTTCAGCATGCAGCCCAGATGGAGCAGAAGCAGAACGAGACAGAGAACAAGAAAGTGCATGGCGACGTGGTGAAATACGGCAGCGTCATACAGGTACGGGCGCGCGCTCTCCCCTCCCCTGCGCCCGGCCGAGGGGCTTTGGTGGGAGATGCGCAGACCCAGCACATCTGAGCCAGGCAGCTGCCGGGAAGGGGCTTGCGGGATCACTCCTGGGTGCGACCAGCCCGGGGGGCCCTGGGGGGCTGTTCTGCCACAGCTCACCCTGGCGTTCGCCTTTCCAGCTCCTCCACATGAAGAGCAACAAGTACCTGACGGTGAACAAGCGGTTGCCAGCCCTGCTCGAGAAAAACGCCATGCGAGTGACACTGGATGCCACCGGCAACGAGGGGTCCTGGCTCTTCATCCAGCCCTTCTGGAAGCTGAGGAGCAATGGAGATAACGTGAGCGCGGGGCCAAAAAGTCCCCAAATTAAGCTGTGCAGAAAGCACCATGTGTGCCGCCCGCCAGGGCTCTCCTCCCCGCCAGGCGCCCGGTCTCATCCTCGCTCCCTCCGTTCCCGTTTTGCTCCCCAGGTAGTTGTGGGAGACAAAGTCATCCTGAACCCCGTCAACGCCGGGCAGCCGCTGCACGCCAGCAACTACGAGCTTGCTGACAACGCCGGCTGCAAGGAGGTACAGAGGGGCCGGGCTGCCTGTGCAGGGTCCGGCTTTATAGGGCTTGCCTGGTTTTTTTTCCTTTTTCTTCCTTTATTGCCTTGTGCTGGGGATCGTGACCTCACTCTCTTGCTCCTTAGGTGAACTCAGTCAATTGTAACACCAGCTGGAAAATCAACCTTTTCATGCAGTTTTGTGACCACATGGAGGAAGTGCTGAAGGGGGTAAGGAAGGAGGTTTGGCCGCTGCCGGCCGCCTGGGACACGGTGGGCTCCGGGGACCCGGCTCCGGTCCTCTGCGGGGGCAGGACGTGTGAACAGCCATTTGGCTGTGTGACAAGAGCAGAGGAAAGAGATCCTGCCTCGAGGACCTTTAATTGCTGGGAGAATTCATCACTTGGAGAACTTAACAGCAAGCTAGAGTTGGATATTTTAGTATCTCCGGGCAGCAGGTACCCTGGGGGGCATGAGATTACCCTCCGCCTTATTGTATTAAATTGGCTCTCGAGGACAATACGAGGCACGCTAGTGCCAGCAGTGGCTTCTAGCTGCGAGGACAATTTTCAGCTGTTTAGGCGTGCAGCAGTGCTGGCTGTTGCCTGGGAAAGGAACTTTCCCTGTGGAGCTATTGTTTGGGGCTGAGGTCCTCCAGGAAGCAGCTGGGTGGATATTGATTGTTATGATCTTACGGACCCTCGTCCCCAGGCACCACACTTATCCCTGGCTTCCCGCATCCGCTGCGTCCTCCTCCCCGGGGCGTTAATGCCTTAAACACGTTGGTAAGCAGAGCCTCTGCCCGCTCAAGGGGTGTGCAGTGCTGGGTTTGCGCTCGTTTTGCAGCCCAGGGAGGGAAGCAGAGAGAAGTGGCTCGCAGGAGGAACCGGAGTGATGGCGTTGCGGGGTGCAGGGTGCCCCGGGCCCGAGCAAGATGCGCTCCCCTGGGTTCGGAGGAGCATTTGTGCTGCTAGAGGCAGGTTTTAGCACAGCTCGGGTAGGCAGGACTGGAAGAGCTGACGGTGCCCTGCGATGCCCGGGCTCCCGCGGTCCTGCCATGGCGCGGCTGGGAGCTGTGTACGGGGGCAATCCCGGCCCCTTTGCAGGCTGGGAGGTCACAGGAGGAGCTAAGTCGGCTTGTGGGAGAGCCACGTCCCTGGGTCTCACCACCGTGTCCTGGTCCAGGGGGATGTGGTGAGGCTCTTCCATGCCGAGCAGGAGAAGTTTCTTACCTGCGACGAGTACAAAGGCAAGCTGCACGTCTTCCTCCGCACCACCCTGAGGCAGTCGGCCACCTCGGCCACCAGCTCCAACGCCCTGTGGGAGGTGGAGGTGAGCGGGGCGGCGATGGGGCGCGTGTCGGTGGGTTTTCAGGGTATCTCTGCGGTTTGCCGCACTTTCACGGGGCGGGGGGGTAGTGCTAGAAGCAGCGGTTGGTTC
>NW_010520325.1:7356-8900 GCF_000687285.1 Phaethon lepturus
CAGAGGGGCCCGCCACGCCCCATGGCGAGGGGGAGCCGGGCACTGGAATGGCTTGTACCGCTTCAAGCACCTCGCCACGGGCAACTACCTGGCAGCGGAGGTAAGGGGGTGAGCAGAGGGGTGCAGAAACCTACTCTGCCCTCAAGGGGCTGCTACCATCCCTCCCAAAGGCAGGGGCCACCTTAGCACGGTGCTGCCCAGGATTGCCCCTGGCCCCGTGAGCGTTCGGAGCTGTCGTGCCCTGGGCCGCCGTGGCTCCTCCTTGCTCGCGGGAGGCATTGGCACTGTGAGCCTGTTTGCAGGGCTTTCTCCCCTGAAATACCCCACCCCGCGGTGCAGGGGTTTGCTTGCCAAAATTGCTGTTCCCAGCTCCCTCTTCTTCTGGCCCAGGGGGGCAGGAGGGGGCGGCTGGGGCTTTCCTCTATTTGCTCGCCCCAGGGCAAGCAACGGTACCAGCACAACCTCCCGCGACAGAAGCAGGAGGTGCTCCATCCTGCTGGGTTTAACTCTTCCCAATCAGGTTTTGCCCATCCTCATCCTCTTGTCCACAGCAGCATCCAGGCCTGTCTTTGCCTGGGGAGGGTGTGGGCAAAATCTGGGCCTGGAAACACCTTCTGCCGAATTTTTTTGCTCCCGTTTAAGGCCAGCCTAAGGCCTCCTGACAGAGGCACAAAGAGGTTTCCGCAATTAGTTAACGTGTTTTATATGACACTAATTAGCTGCCACAACCAAGGGAAAGACAGCGTTAGCTTTTGCTGCCGGGGGAGCGGGAACGTACTGGGGGATCTCAGTGCAGCATGTGCCAAAGGCTGGAGAAGACAACCCAAGGCAGCCCCCAGGGCCCCTTCCACCACTGCAGGAAGGAAACCAGCAAATACTGGGGCTCTGAAACGGCTGCTTTAAACCAAAAGACACTCAGGTCACATCTTCTGCAGAGGAAAGAAGATCACAGAATGATCTCCATCCTAGGCTGGTGCTGCCAGGCTTCTGTTGCTCAATGAGACCTCAGCCTGGGGACTCGAGGGATGTCCTGGGGACTCGAGGGATGTCCAGCCAGAGCTCATCTTGCTGCCCTGCAGAGCCAGGTCTGCTCGCCAGGGCTCACCCCGTCCCGCTCCTCGGGGACGGACGCTGTGCGCTGGGTACGGGTCACGTCCTCCGGCCCCATCTGGGCAGGTTTCCTCTCTCTGTGATGTGTTCGAGGAAGGCAGGAGTAGAGATAACGCCCCGTGCTCAGGGTTTTGGAAGGACCAAGTGGGAGGACTGATAGCTGTCTTTCATCTCCCTCTTTAACTTTTCAGGAAAACCCAAGTTATAAAGGAGACGTGGCTGAGCCCAAAGCAGCGCCCACGGTGAGCTGTGTGCAGCCTCGCTAGCAGAAATGCTGCTGCTGCTGCTGCCTGAAATCACGCCGTCTCTTAGACCCTGCCTGAAAGCAGGGAATGCCCCGACACGGGGACGGTGCCCGTGCCGTGCCGCCGGGTTCCGCTTGGTGCCGAGGCTGCGGCCGGAGGCTGTCCCGCTGCCCAGCAGAGCATCCCCGC
>NW_010520325.1:8997-9222 GCF_000687285.1 Phaethon lepturus
AGGGGGTTTTTCTCTTTGCCGCTGGTGAGATTTGGAGAAGGGGTGGCCTCGTAGCTCAGGTGCATCACGCCGCGCTTGTGCTCTTGCAGCCCCTTGTGCATCTCCGTGCTGCGAGGCTCAGCCCGGCATCTGAGCAAAAGCTTCTGCTCTGAGCGTAGCCGCTGCGCGTCTCCTCCGATGCCGTGGGCACAGGGAGGCTGGGCTCGGCAGGGCGGGCCGCCCCCT
>NW_010520325.1:9305-19013 GCF_000687285.1 Phaethon lepturus
GACCACGGGGGAGAAGATCAAATGCCGGCTGGTGGCCGTGCCCCACGGCAATGACATCGCCTCCCTCTTCGAGCTGGACCCTACCACGCTGCAGAAGACGGACTCCTTCGTCCCGCGGTACGTGAGCGCATGTTGCCGTGGAGGGATTGAAGTAAAGAAGGGAGGCTCAACTGCGTGGTGTGAAATTTTGGCAAGCCTGTTCTTGGCGGGGCCTTGCTGGGTGCTGGGGGAAGCGGTGGGTGCTGGTGTGTCTGCGTGGGGATCGCTCACCGGGACGCTGTGCCATTTGCAGGAACTCCTACGTGAGGCTGCGCCACCTCTGCACCAACACCTGGATCCAGAGCACCAACGTGCCCATTGACATCGATGAGGAGAGGCCCATTCGCCTCATGGTACGGCCCCGCTCCCTCCTCCCGTGCGTGGATTTATCCCCTGTACCCCAATAGCTCTCAGCATGCTCCTTCGCAGCCAGCACCCAGGCTTTACCCAGGGACTGAAATACCCTGATGATCCAAGGGGGTGGCTGGACACCAGCCTAGAGCCCGTCCCAGTAACCTAGAGCCCATCCCAGTAACCTAGAGCCCACCCCAGACCTTCCGCTGGGGACAAACTTCACCTGGGTTGGTGGCAGATGGTCGGGACGTGCTTGGCATTGCCCTGTCTGTGTGATGCTGCTTCCCCATTGCTTCCCAGCTGGGCACGTGCCCCACCAAAGAAGACAAAGAAGCTTTTGCCATCGTTTCCGTGCCCGTGTCTGAGATTCGGGACCTGGACTTTGCTAATGATGCCAGCTCGATGCTGGCCAACGTGGTGGAGAAGATGAACGAAGGTTTTCTCAGCCAGAATGACCGGAGGTAAAAAGTTATTTCCCCTGGAAGATGGGGCTGTGCTGGGCTGCTTCAAGGGCTCTCCAGCATCGCTGCAGGATGGGGCCCCTGCCTGGGTCTTGGTGCCAGCGCTGTCTTGTTTTCCTGCCCACAACCCAAATCCACGCCTGCTTCTCCCAGGAGTCTGGCGAGGAAACCAGATAACGCCGCAGCCCCGCTCTGGCCCCTCCTTTGCCGCTAGAAAAATATCCGAGGGGCTGAGAGATGGCCCCACGATAGGGGCAGCCGCGTTAGTCATGGTATTATTTTTAGGTGGGTGGGTTCTTGGTGCTTCCTGAGCAAACACAGGTCCCCCGTGGGACAGAGCGAGCCGCTTCCGCCCTGCCAGCCCGCCCTGCGTGGGTCCCGTAAAGGTGACTAAGGGGGCAGAGGCGTTAAATGCAAAATCCCTGGCATGAATCACAAGCAAAGGCCCTGTGCCATTTACCCTGGCACATATAGTTTCCTTAGGAACCATATGGGCTGTAAAACCTCTTGCTTCAGGGCAGCCATTGACCTCTAACAGGGAGGGGAGAATTGGCCAGCAGCTTCCCTCGCAGTCTTTTGAGCCCTGACCGTGGGCTCTCTGGTCCTCCAAAATGCGCTGGCATCATTGCAGGGACCCGCGTGTGGGTAGGCTGCGTGGGGTGGGTGAGAAGCCCCCAGCCCACTTGCACCGTGCCCCTTTGCAGGTTCGTGATCCAGCTGCTGGAGGACTTGGTGTTTTTTGTCAGCGACGTCCCAAACAATGGCCAGAACGTGCTGGACATCGTGGTGACCAAGCCCAACCGGGAGCGGCAGAAGCTGATGCGGGAGCAGAACATCCTGAAGCAGGTGAGTGGCCCTGGGGCCCTGCATCCAGGCAAGGCTGAGGTCCTGCAGAGACGTCCTGCACTGCCCAGGACCGCGCTGGAGTCCAGGGATCTGGAAACCCCCATGGAGGAGGTGTAGCTGGTCTCCAGCTCATGCCCCGGTGGTGCACCAAGCCCTCCTGGCAAGCACGGCTGGTGTCCAGCCCTGCGTGGGGGTGGTGGTGTGGAAGGGGACACAGCACTTATCACCTCTGCTTTTGGGCAGATCTTTGGGATCCTGAAAGCCCCCTTCAAGGACAAGGGCGGGGAAGGGCCCCTGGTGCGGCTGGAAGAGCTGTCGGACCAGAAAAACGCTCCCTACCAGTACATGTTTCGGCTGTGCTACCGCGTGCTCCGGCACTCCCAGGAAGACTATCGCAAGAACCAGGTGCATGGGGGTGATCGGGGGAGTCCCCATCGTGCCATGTGTTGCAAAGCCCTGGGGGGCTGCCGAGGTCTTAGTGGGGCAGGGGGGCACTGCCAGACTCCAACAGCCAGCCCCGTGCGCTCACCACCTCTCTGTCTGCTCCAGGAGCACATTGCCAAGCAGTTCGGCATGATGCAGTCCCAGATCGGCTACGACATCCTCGCCGAGGACACCATCACGGCCCTGCTGCACAACAACCGCAAGCTGCTGGAGAAGCACATCACGAAGACGGAGGTGGAGACCTTTGTCAGCCTGGTGCGCAAGAACCGCGAGCCACGGTGCGTGTCCGGAAAGGCCCCGTCCCGAAGGGCTTTGCACTGCGTGATGGGTGGGATGTGCCTCGACCAGAGGTGGAGAGAGCCCCCACGGACCCCCCTTTCACAGTGAGCTGTCTCTGCTCTGTAGGTTTTTGGACTACCTCTCGGACCTGTGTGTGTCCAACCACATTGCCATCCCCGTCACCCAGGAGCTGATCTGCAAGTGCGTGCTGGACCCAAAGAACAGCGACATCCTCATCAAAACCGAGTGAGTAGCCGAGGGGAGAGGTTTTCCGTGATCAGGGTTTGGTGCCTGGCTGCACCTGCCACCAGCTCCTGTCACCCCTCAAGGTGCAGCCGCCCCCCGTCCACAGGAGCATCTCCAGTTTTACCCCTTTCCTATCCTAGGCTGAGGCCGGTGAAGGAGATGTCCCAGACCCACGAGTACCTGAGCATCGAGTACTCGGAGGAGGAGGTCTGGCTCACCTGGACGGACAAGAACAATGACCACCATGAGAAGAGCATCCGGCAGCTGGCGCAGGAGGCCCGGGCTGGCAATGCCCATGATGAGAACGTCCTCAGCTACTATAGGTGATAATCTTACGGCATTTTGTCCCCAGGTGACGACATAAGGGTTGCACATACTCACTCCTCCCCCTTGTCCGCGGGCAGGTATCAGCTGAAGCTCTTTGCCCGCATGTGCCTGGATCGCCAGTACTTGGCCATCAAGGAGATCTCCCAGCAGCTCGGTGTGGACCTGATCTTCCTCTGCATGGCAGATGAGATGCTGCCCTTCGATCTCCGGGCGTCCTTCTGCCACCTCATGTTGCATGTGCATGTGGACAGGGACCCCCAGGAGCTGGTGATGCCCGTGAAGTTTGCGCGGCTCTGGACCGAGATCCCCACAGCCATCACGATCAAAGAGTGAGACACGTTGGGGCTTGCAGCGACTTTGAAGGACAGAGCAGGAGGTGGGATGGCAGATGTCCAGTGTAGGGACTGGCTTGGCTTTAGCAGGGACTGGGAGGGGAGCATCTGTGGAGTGACTTTGGTAGGTCTCAGCATTCAGAAGGAAGTGTGACTCCATCACAGTCATGAGCATCACTTCTGGCCATGATGGCTCAGCAGCTGCCTGGACAGCACTCCTTCCAGGGTGGGTGTGAGGAGACTCGCTGCCATCCAGCTCACTCCCACCATCTCCCCTCACAGCTACGACTCCAACCTCAACGTCTCACGCGATGACAAGAAGAACAAGTTTGCCAGCACCATGGAGTTTGTGGAGGACTACCTCAACAACGTGGTGAGCGAGGCGGTGCCCTTCGCCAATGAGGAGAAGAACAAGCTCACCTTCGAGGTGCGAGCCCTGCCGGTGTCACTGGCACGTTGCAGGATGCAACACGGTTTGGCTGTGACTGCCTCAGCAACGAGGGTGGCCGTGCTGGCATCCCACTCCTCCACGTTTGTTTCTCCTGCTCAGCCCTGAGCACGGCGAGGTCTGGAGTTGTCTTGTCCTTCCCCAGGTCGTCAGCCTTGCCCACAACCTGATCTACTTCGGCTTCTACAGCTTCAGTGAGCTGCTGCGCCTGACACGGACACTGCTGGGCATCATTGACTGCGTCCAAAACCCCCAGCTGATGATGCAGGCAGTCTACAACGATGAGGTAACAGGTGAGTCCCTGCTCCATAACCAGGCATAGTCCTGCAGGAAGATGTTTTCCATGCTCTGCCCAGTGCTTTCCAGTTTTGGCTTCAAGAAAACAAGCCACTGGTTTGCTGACATGGAAACTTTGGCTGGGTCTGCACTGGGAGGCAGGAAGTGTTGAGCCCTTGGCTATGTCAGAGAAATGGCCAGTCCCTCCTACTCGTTCTCTGATTAATATATACAGCATTTTCCAGCCTAAGTGGGTCCTTCTTTTGGTCCTCTGCCACCTCCCTTTGCATCTGCATTAACTCTACCCACTGTGGCTGCCTCTGTAGGGAAGAACGTGCGGAGGTCAATCCAGGGCGTTGGGCAGATGATGTCCACCATGGTGCTGAGCAGGAAACAGTCCATCTTCAGCACCCCAAGCCTCAGTACCGGGTCTGCCCCAGAGCAAGTGGACAGAGGGAGGAGCATTGAGAACGAGAACATTGTGGTGATGGAGACCAAGCTGAAGATCCTGGAGATCTTGCAGGTTGGAGCTGGTGGGGAGAGAGAAGCATTGCAGAGCTGTGGGTGGGACCTGTGGGGTGGGGAAGACATGGTTTTCTGATGCAGAGAGACAGCTGACATGAAGAGGGCACTCACTTTTGTGTTCTTCTTCACTGCTGCCAGTTCATCCTGAACGTGCGGCTGGACTACAGGATTTCCTACCTGCTTTCTGTCTTCAAGAAGGAGTTTGTGGAAGTCTACCCCATGCAGGACAGTGCGGCCGATGGGACAGCTCCAGCCTTTGACTCCACAAGTAACTCTTCCACTTTGCTCCTGGTACACCTTCAACTCGGCAAACCCCACGGGCTGAGGACGCAGAGGTGGCAGCGGTGACAACTCCAGCAGCTCTCCAGCCGCCGCTGCTGCTGACAGGGAGCGTGGGAGGGCATTGGAGTTGGGGCAGATGGGGTGAGGTGTTGTGTGTCCGTCATGGGTGGTCAGAGCAGGGGCCAGGGAGCTGGGTTGGTTCCTGCGGGTTTCTGCCGGTGCACAGGGATCATGTTGGCCACCTCTTCCATCTCCCTTTCCTCTCCCTTCAGCTGCAGCCATGAACCTGGACCGGATCGGCGAGCATGCAGAAGCCATGTTCGGTGTGGGGTGAGTCCCTGCCCGCTCCGGTGCATAGTTAGCCTGGCCATAGGGCTCTTCCTCTCCTATCCATACTGCCGAGGCTGAGAGCTGCAGGTGATGAGGAAGATGAGGCTCTAAAGCCTAATGCAGCTGTCCCCGTTGGCCCCGAGGGGTGACTGAGTGCACACAAGCTCCCACGTGGCTGCTAACACCAAGCGCTTTCGTCCTGGCTTCAGGAAGACCAGCAGCATGTTAGAGGTGGATGATGAGGGAGGGAGGATGTTTCTGCGAGTGCTGATCCACCTGACGATGCACGACTACCCACCGCTCATCTCCGGCTCCCTGCAGCTCCTCTTCAAGCACTTCAGCCAGAGGCAGGAGGTCTTGCACACCTTCAAACAGGTAACCCTGGTGGGACGCTGCTCTGGAGCACCTCTGAGCCCACACTTGGCTGCGGGTGCAGGATATGGGATGGGTCCCGGCCCTTTTCCTTGGGACAGAGGTCTGGAAGAAGAGGGGAATGGGGCTCCTGCCCCAGACTGGAAACCCCTGGGAATGTTGCTGCAGGTTCAGCTCCTGATCTCAGCCCAGGATGTTGAGAACTACAAGGTGATCAAGTCAGAGCTGGACAAACTCCGCACTATGGTGGAGAAATCGGAGCTCTGGGTGGACAAGAAGGGCAGCAGCAAAGGGGACAGCACAGTGGAGGGGAACAAGAAGGAGAAGAAAGAGGTGAGAGCCCTGAGCAAGACCCTGGGAACCAGGGAAGGAGAGGAGTGGGAGGCAGAGGTGCAGCTCGCTTCAATTCAACACCTAACGCCTCTCCATGGGCCATGCACCCCTCTCCCTGGAATAGGAGGGTCAGGGAGGGTCCTGCGGGGTGTAGTTAAGCCCCCGGCTTTGGAGAGGTGCAGTGGGACCCTGATGCTGTTTCTCTCCCCTTGCAGCATGCTGCCGATGAAGAGGTCGTTGCTCCGGGAGAGAAGAGCAGCGAGAACTATCAGATAGTCAAGGGGGTAAGTGAGACCGAATCCTGTCCCCAGGGCTGTTCCTGGGGGCACGGCCGGCGATGTCTGCCTGGCCTGGGCTGGCTCGGGTGCACCGGCAAGAAGGGAAAGGGTGAAAGCGTAGGGGGGACTTCCAAGCTCTCCCGTGGTTCAGTAGAAACGGTCCAAGCCAGGGCTTGTTCCTGCCAGCTCGGCGCAAGGAGCCCTGTTACGTCCCCAGGGCTCGCGAGTGAGCCTTGCACTGGGGGGACTGGAGGGGAGAGGGTTGGTGATGGGTACGAGGGCTCTCTGCGGGGCACTGCAAGGAGGATTTCTGAGTGGAGTGCCAAGGTTTGCGAGAGACGCAGGGAGCACCTGGGTTTATGGTGGGCACATCTGGATCGCAAGCAAGCCTCCGGTGCTGGTGGCCGTCTTGATGGGATCCCAGGCTCAATTCTCCTCTGCCATGGTCCTTCTCTCCCCAGATCCTGGAGCGGCTGAATAAGATGTGCGGGGTTGGAGAGCAAGTGCGCAAGAAGCAGCAGCGCCTTCTGAAGAACATGGACGCCCACAAAGTGATGCTGGATCTGCTGCAGATCCCTTATGAGAAGGTGGGCAGAAGCTGGCAGGTCCTCAAATGCCTAGGGCAAGGGGTGGGGGATGCAGGGACCCCCTGCATGGCTGGGTCCAGCAGCTGGGCAGGGCAGGAGGGGCAGCAGCCTGCTGCTGCTCTCTGTCCCTCGCCAAGTCTGTGTATTTCTCTTCTCTGCCCTTCCTCAGGGTGATGCCAAGATGATGGAGATCCTCAGATTCACCCACCAGTTCCTGCAGAAGTTTTGTGCTGGCAATCAGGAAAACCAGGCCCTGCTGCACAAACACCTCAACCTGTTCCTGACGCCGGGGGTAAGGAGAGGGGACCGAAGGGAGGTTGCAGGCAACAGCATGGGGAGGGGCTTCGGCACTGCTCCTGGGGCTGAGAGCAAGAGACACAAAAGCCACGAGAGGAAGGGTGAGGGCAGGAGGGGAGGCTGTTCCTCACAGCACCCTGGCCTCACTCTGCTCCCCTGGTCATGCAGCTCCTGGAGGCTGAGACAATGCAGCACATCTTCCTCAACAACTATCAGCTCTGCTCGGAGATCAACGAGACGGTGCCGCAGCACTTCATCCACTGCGTGGCCACCCATGGCCGCCACGTGCAGTACCTCGACTTCCTGCACACCATCATCAAGGCCGAGGGCAAGTACGTGAAGAAGTGCCAGGACATGATCATGACCGAGGTGAGCACCTCTTCCCGCAGCCTGTGGGGCAAGAGCGTGGGGTGTAGCAGGGCATGGCTCCTGGGAGGTGCATGGTTGGCTTCTTCCTTGAGCCTTCCCAGCCATGCTTGCTTCTCCCTGGAGTAGGAAACATCTCTAACAACCATTTTGGAGTCCCACAAGCTGTGATTTTTTGATTGCACTGCAAATGCCTGGTTTTCCCTGTAAATGCACGGCCCTTTCACCCTTCACCGGCTGCTGCCCCTCATCGCACCGGTGCAGAGGACACTGTTTTCTGCCTTGCGAGATTTCTGACCCTCCTTCTCCAGAGCGGTGACCACTGACCCTTCCCTGCAGCTCACCAACGCAGGGGACGATGTGGTGGTTTTCTACAACGACAAGGCCTCACTGGCCACCCTTCTGGAGATGATGACAGCGGCCAGGGATGGGGTGGAGGAGAACAGCCCGCTGATGTACCACATCTCACTGGTGGACCTGCTGGCTGCCTGTGCTGAGGGCAAGAACGTCTACACAGAGATCAAGTGCACGTCCCTGCTGCCCTTGGAGGACGTGGTGCGGGTGGTGACACATGAGGATTGCATCACGGAGGTACGGGGTGCCCAGTGAGGAGGGTGCCAGTGGCTTTGCACCGATTGCCTTCTCCTGACAGTGCCTGTGCCCCCCCTCTCCCTCCCCGCAGGTGAAGATGGCCTACGTGAACTTCGTCAACCACTGCTACGTGGACACGGAGGTGGAGATGAAGGAGATCTACACCAGCAACCACATCTGGACTCTCTTCGAGAACTTCACCCTGGACATGGCTCGGGTGGGTGGGGAGGGCTGGGGGGGAAGTATTGGGTGGGGACAGGTTGGTGTCACTGAGGGTCCCTCAAAGCCTGGGAAGCCAGACACGGGGCGTGAGCACCATGGGGACTTGTGTAGCTGCCACACTGGGGGCTGGGGACCGCTTGGGGCTCTCTGGCATAGAGCCAGGACCTGTCACCAGCCACATCCTTCAGCTCAGCAAGGTCCCAGCAATGTTGCATGTCAGCAGCATCGGGCCAGGATGCGTCCTCACTTCACCCTGGTGCCATCAGCATCCTCCTTCTCCTCACAGGTGTGCAAGAAGCGAGAGAAACGCCTGCCAGACCCTACGCTGGAGAAGTACGTGCTGACGGTGGTGCTGGACACCATCAACGCATTCTTCAGCTCTCCCTTCTCGGAGAACAGCACCTCGTTGCAGGTAATAAGGTGCTGCATGGACAGGCCATGGCTGGGGGAGGAAAGCAGCTCATTGAGCCCCCCAAAACAAGGTCTGGAGACACCTTGCACTGCTGTATACCTGCCTGCTCTCTCCTTCAGACCCACCAGACCATTGTGGTGCAGCTTCTCCAGTCCACCATGAGGCTGCTGGAGTGTCCCTGGCTGCAGCAGCAGCACAAGAGCTCGGTGGAAGCCTGCATCCGCACGCTGGCCATGGTTGGTAAGGAGCCGTGCCCGGGTGATGCTCTGTTCCCACCGACCAGGAGGACTGCAGCCACCCTTGGCTGCCTCTGCCCGGGCAGCGAGCAAGAGCCATCGTCCCTACTGCGGGTCTTGGCAGGGCACCCAGCAGAGGCTGCTGGCCGGGAGTGGGGAGGCTCGGCTCCGGGATGAGCTGCTTTTTCCGGGATGAGCTACTTTTGAGCTACGTCTCCGGGCGCGACCAGGGTGGCGTGGGGATAACCGAAGCCTGGGCTTGGTTGGGAGAAGCCTGGTGCGTCCCTGCTGGTGAAGGGTCTGGAAACAAAGCCAGCATTTATGGTGGTTTTCCCTCGCCAGGACTTTGCCCTGAGCCTGGCTGTGGCTGGCTGGCTCAGGACAAGGGTTGTTAGCACTGAGTCACTGTGTGGAAAGGATTGCTCGGTGGTTAGACACTTGGGTGGGGATTTCCCTTTGTAATTTGAGGCAGGGAGCTTACAACATCTCCATGCTGGGCTTTCCCAACCGAAAACTGGAGGGACTACCTCTTTCCATCCTACGCTGGGCTGGGGCGGCTGGAGGCAATGTTGTGCTGTTGGGGAGGGATGGATGGGAATACTCCGCTCCTCGCTAGCCCGGAGGAGCGTACTCTTGTATTTAACGCAAGCCTTCTCTGCTGCAAATGATGAGCTGGCGAAGGGGTGCCCGGCTTGAGGCAGTGGGGCAGGACCCAGCCGGTGTCGTGGTGTCCCCATCCCTGGCTCCATCTCCTGCAGCCAAGAGCCGCTCCATTGCGCTGCCCATGGACCTGGATGCCCACGTCAGCTCCCTGCTGCACAGCAG
>NW_010520325.1:19044-23597 GCF_000687285.1 Phaethon lepturus
TCGTGCAGAGGAACACGTCCAGCTACAAGACGGCCACGCGGACCTTCCCCCGCGTCTCCACCACCCCCAACCAGTGGGACTACAAGAACATCATAGAGAAGCTGCAGGTGTGGGGCAGGGAAGCAGCAGTGGCGTGGATCAGTGCATGATAGCAAGGCGGTGCTGGTGTTGCAGGGGTCCCTCGCCTGTGCTCATGGCTCCTAGGCATGCGTTGGCCCTCAAGGTGTGTGCTGTGACTTGTAGGACATCATCAGTGCCCTGGAGGATCGCCTGAAACCGCTGGTGGAGGCTGAACTGTCTGTCCTGGTGGATGTCCTCCACCGGCCAGAGCTGCTTTTCATGGAGGGGACGGAGGCATTTCAGCGATGTGAGAGCGGAGGTTTCCTGTCCAAGTGAGGATGATTTGCAATTGCCCAGGGATTGCTGGGAGTGCTGGGAAGGGCTGGTGACCTTCATCCTTTGTGGGTTGCACATCCCGGCGTGTGCCTGCAGTCTGGGGGGATGATGGGGATGGTGCCCTCAGGGAGTCCCTTGTCCCTCTCGGCTGTGTGACGGTGACTCTGCTGTGCCAGGCTGGTGCAGCACACCAAGGACCTCATGGAGACAGAGGAGAAGCTGTGCATCAAAGTGCTGAGGACACTGCAGCAGATGCTGGTGAAGAGGAACAAGTACGGTGAGAGGGTGAGCACCATGGTCCCACGGCACATCCTCAGCCCCACTCCTTGTCTGTGCCCTCCCCGCTGCAGCCCATGGGTGCTCAGCCTCGTTCCGCTCTAGCGCTGGCCCTGAGTTGGGAGACTCATGATGTTTATTTGTCTTGGCAGGGCAACCTGCTGCGGAAAATGCTCATGAACAATTACCTGCAGAACAAGAAGTCTAGCTCCAAAGGGGAGATCGTGGATGCCGCTGGTGGAGGTGAGTGTCCCTCTCCTGTGCTTTCCCTGTGTCTCTGCGCTGCTCACACACACCTCGAATGCCCTGCTCCCGAGCCATGGTGGGATCAGGTCTGTAGCTGGTTGCCAAGTCCTCACCACCATGGGAGTAAAGGATTTGGGGAGATGAAGAGATGGGACTGAGATGGCCCTGGCAGTGATTTAGCTGTGCTCGTTCTCCTGCACCACCACAGCATCACATCCATCCATGTCCTCTCACGCAGGGCAAGACCAGGACTGGTCTGCTATCGCTGCTGTCCAGTGCCGGCTGGACCGAGAAGGGGCCACCAAGTTGGTGGCTGACCTCATCATGAACACCAAGAATGAGAAGATCTTCCAAGAGAGCATCCTGCTTGCCATCCGGCTGCTGGACGGAGGCAACACCGAGATCCAGGTGCTGCGTCCCGGCTGCGTGGTGGGCGCCAGCCCCAGGGGGACTGGGGCAGCCACGGTTTGATCTGTGCAGTGTAACCGTCCCAGCACTTGGAAGACGTGGATGCAGGGCAGTCCTTAGTCTTGGGTTGGTCCCTGGGCAGCAGGCTTTGCCAAAATACTGTTTGGTTGTATGTGTTTTCTGGCCCTGCAGAGGAGGAACTGCAGAAATCTGGCTGGGTTTGAGTTTTCCAGCTCCATGGCTGGATGGAGCTGGAGGGCTGGGTGCTGCGGAAGGGGCAGGTTGTTGCGGGTTGTTTGTGGAGTAATGCTGATGCCCTCTGCCGGGTATTGCTAAAATGACTCAGAGTTGCAGCTCTTGGGTGATAATGCGTGGGTTACCTTGAATCCTTTATCACAGGGAAGCTGGAAAATGGTACATGGGAAACCCAGCAGGGTTCCAGGCCTGGAGCTGCTGTAATCGCGGCTTTCTCCGTCCCTAACCCTGCTTAGGGTAAAGGAGAGCACAGCAGCAGGGAACGATCTACCCCTGTAAATCCGAGAGGACTGTGATGTCCAGGGCTGTTGCGCAAGTAATAAAGCTGCTCACCGGGTTATCTCGGACAAGGTCTTGAGTGCTGGAGGCTACCAGATCAGAGGGGCAGGCAGGGACAGTTTGGACCCCATGGTGGAGACTTGAACGACTGTCCTCCCTCCTCCCAGAAATCCTTTTACAACCTCATGACGAGTGACAAGAAGTCCGAGAAGTTCTTCAAAGTTTTGCATGACCGGATGAAGAAGGCGCAGCAGGAGACCAAGTCTACGGTGTCTGTGAACATGAGTGACATTGGGAACAAGCCTCGTGAGGACAAAGACGAGCCTGACCCTGGCACCAAAGGTATGGGGCCGTGTCCCCTTGGTAGAGCCAAAGTCTGTCTTGTTGGATAGCCCGATGCTAACGAGGTTGCATTGCCCTCTAGGACGAGGAGACACCTTCCTGATGCCTGGCACTCCCTCCCGATATCCGATGGCCATCGGGTTTCGGAAGGGCCATGACACTGGGGAGCAGGGCCAGAACAACGAAATGGGGGTGACAGTCCTGATCATGGAGCCTATCCTGCGATTCCTGCAGCTGCTCTGTGAGAACCACAACCGGGACCTGCAGGTTGGCTACGGGGGCTGCTAGGGTTTGGGGTTCAGGACAGAGGCCGTGGGACTGGGGTGTGGGAAGGCTGGGCTCTGCCCCAATTTGGTCCAAAAAGCCACTGCACCAGCCACTCTGTGCCTCAGTTTCCCCATCTGTAAATGCACCGTCCCTTATGGATAACATTTGGTGTTGCGGAAGGAGCCGTTCATGGCACGACTGTCCATGGGACTGAGTGCTGCTCTCGGAGGTCTGTACGTTACGGGGGCGGCCCCAGCCTGATCCTCCATCGAAGTGCAGCTGGAGGGGGTGTCAGGAGGGGGATGAGGACTGCCCCCCCATCAGAGTGACGCCGCTCAGCCCCGTAACTGCAGGCTTTGCTCGACAGAACTTCCTCCGGTGCCAGAACAACAAGACCAACTACAACCTGGTGTGCGAGACACTGCAGTTCCTCGACATCATGTGCGGCAGCACCACGGGGGGGCTGGGGCTGCTGGGCCTCTACATCAACGAGTGCAACGTGGCCCTCATCACCCAGACCCTGGAGACCCTAACCGAGTACTGCCAAGGGCCCTGCCATGAGAACCAGGTCTGTGGGTGTCCCTGCAGGTCTGGGTCATTCCCGGGGCGTTTCACCACTGATCAGGGGATGCCCGAGGGGGGATCTGGGGGGGGATGTGTGGGAAAGCAGCAGGGACAGGGACAGCTTTTGGTTTCAGGATGTGAACAGGAGCAGAACGTGGGCGGCAGAGGATGGCAGGGCGCACAGGGATGCCGCACGGGTTACGAGTGACTGCTTGGCTAGATAATACGGTGATGCGAATGGGGGGTAAATAATATAGTGGTGCAAACGGTGCCCTTTCCAGGGAGACAGGGCTTGGGGGCTGCTGGGGTAATGGGGCAGGGTCAGTGCTGTAGGCAGGGCACTGTTTCAGACCTGGGCTGTGTTGGAGGGTGAAGCTGGGAAGACTGGCGGCATCCGTGGGGTGACACATTGCATTGCTCCCCTAGAGCTGCATCGTGACCCACGAGTCCAATGGGATCGACATCATCACAGCCCTCATCCTTAATGACATCAGCCCCCTCTGCAAGTACCGGATGGACCTGGTCCTGCAGCTGAAGGTAGGCAGAGCTTCGGGCTAGGACGGTGGGCATGCGTGTGTGCGTCACTGCGTCGGCGTGCTGGCGTGGCCATGGCGGGGTGTGCTGTGGGGTGAGGTGGCCGCTGTAGTGGGGACTGTGCATGTTGTCAGGTGCTCGAGTGTGGGCTTGGTGGGACGGGACTTGCGCAGGGGAGCTGCAGCTGACCGGGGTACGGCGGGTTTCTAGGCAGGGCACAGCTCCCCTCAGCAAGGGCTTCTCCTCGCCAGGACAATGCATCCAAGCTCCTCTTGGCCCTCATGGAGAGCAGACACGACAGTGAAAACGCCGAGCGGATCCTCATCAGCCTCCGCCCGCAGGAACTGGTAAGGGCGGATGGTGAAACACCCCCAGCCTTGCCCCACTGAGCCCCCAGCCTCCGCGCTGGCCTGTTGCTGGACCTCTTCTGCCTGCGGGTCCTGATGCAGTTTCTGGTTTGCAACCCAACAACCATCTCGTCTGCCATACTGCTGGTCACCGCCTCTGCACAAGCGTCCTTGCCTCATGGTTTTCCTGGAGCCATTCGTGGCCAGAGGAGGAAAATGAGGCAAGGAGATGGGGAGAAGCTCACTGTCCCTCTGCTGCCTTCCAGGTTGACGTGATTAAGAAGGCCTATCTGCAGGAGGAGGAGTGTGAAAATGCCGAGGTTTCCCCCCGGGAAGTTGGCCACAACATTTATATACTGGCACTGCAGGTACTGAGCTGTGACAGCAGGGTCCAGGCTGGGCTCCCTGTGATGTGCCGGGCTCCCGCTTGCTGATTTGCACATTTTTCTCTATATTTATTTACATTTCCTTCAGCCAGGCTGGCCTCCTTGGGGAGGCATGGCTGGGAAATGTGCTTTGGGCTCCTGTGAAAAGCCAGCGCCTAGGCTTGCCATCCCGCTCCCCCATGCACCCCATGTCCCGCTCCCGTGTCCGGCAGCGGCTGCTCGCCACGCCGCGCTCCCCCCGCTATCGGCGGCC
>NW_010520325.1:23628-24778 GCF_000687285.1 Phaethon lepturus
CAGCTGTCCCGCCACAACAAGTCTCTGCAGCAGCTCCTGAAGCCGGTGAAACGAATCCAGGAGGAGGAGGAGGAGGGCATCTCATCCATGGTACGGAGGGGCCTCGGGGACGGAGGCAGAGCCCCTACAACCCACCCCAACCCTGACCGGACAACTGCAAAGAGCCGCTTCTCCCACCCTGCTGAGCCACCCTGGGTTTGGCTGTTTAAGATTTGATGAGTCTTGGTATTCCGCAGGAGGACTAAAGACAGACAGACTTATCAGTGGCCTTATAACCCAAACTTCAAGCCCAAAGGCATGTGCAACTTTTATAACCAAGCTGCAGAGAGCTGTTACTTGCGGGGCTCCCCACGGAAGGCTCAGCCGCAGGGTGAAGTCCAGCTCACCGCAGGGACAGCCTGGTGGCCCTGCTGGTACCCGCTTTCTCCCCTTCCCTTCAGGAAAGGAAGGGCTGAGTCCTTTGCTGTCATTTCTTGCTTATGTACCTTAGATCCTGAACGGGATTCGGCAGTAATATGATTTCCCTGGGGTTTTATGGGCATTGATTTGTAATTTGTGGATTAGCAGCATTTGGATGTAATTATTGCAGGGAATCGAATGTCTGTCACCTCGGGGAGGGCTCATACCCCTTTAGGAAGCTTTAATTCATTTGCTTTTCCCTGAAACCTCATCAGCTTTGGTAGATTTTGAGGAACGCTGTTGTCAGTGTAGAGTTAGACCTGACTTGCCTGGCTGAGGCCACTCACCCTCTCTCCCTCTCGCCACATCCCAGCTCAGCCTAAATAACAAGCAGCTGACACAGATGCTGAAGTCGACGGCGCCGGTCCAGGAGGAAGAGGAGGACCCGCTGGCGTATTATGAGAAACACACATCCCAAATTGAGGCAAGACCTGTTAGCTGTTGGGTTGCCAGTACACACATGGTCGGTGAATCCCACGTGTGCTCCAGCTGCCTTGTGCCCGGTTATTTTGCAGTAGGAGCCTTCCCGTCCCTGTGCTGGCCAGAAGCAGACAGGCCTTTTGCTCTGCAGAGAGCTGGAGGCGTTAGCAGAGCTCATGAAGAGCTGAGGGAAGGAGCTGCCCCACGGACCCTTCCTTTTCCTCCCAGCAGCAGCGGCGATGCAGCCGCTTCGGCCGGCCCATACTGGCTT
>NW_010520325.1:24809-36868 GCF_000687285.1 Phaethon lepturus
CAGCAAGGGCTCGCACGCTCTCAGCTTGCCTCCAGCGCAGCCAGAGCTGCCTTTGCTGGGTCGACTTGCAGCGTTAGATGAGTGGCGTTTGGATCCCGGTGGAGTGGACGGGAGGAGGGGAAGGCACAGCTGGGTCTAGGAAAGAGGGAACCGAAGTGTGGCAGGGGCAAGATCTGACGGCACCCTCCCCTTCGCCCCGCTTCCTGCAGATTGTGCGCCTGGACCGAAGCATGGAGCAGATAATCTTCCCGGTGCCGGGCATCTGTGAGTTCCTCACCAAGGAGACCAAGTACCGGCTCTTCACCACCACGGAGCAGGACGAGCAGGGCAGCAAAGTCAGTGATTTCTTTGACCAGTCGTCCTTCCTCCACAACGAGATGGAATGGCAGAAGAAACTGCGCAGTAAGAGCAAACCAGACCTTCCTTTCGGGCTCCCCGCTGCCAGCACCGGCACTTCGAATAGCCCCGTTGTGAAACTGGGAGGCAGCCCTGCTTTGAAAGGGCTGCAAACCCTGGCAGCAGCCTGGAAATCACGTCTCTGAGCTCCTCCTGCCCCTTGCTCTGTAGAGCAGAACGCACTTGGCAGTTTGCAGGGAGTGGAGGTTAATCAAGATCCCAGGGAAGTATTTCCTCTCTGCCTGTTAGTGCAGTTCCTCAGTAGTCTGAAATGCATCTCACAGCACATTCCTTGGGATTACACCTGCAGGTGTTTATCCCTGGAAAGCTCTCCCTTCATTTGTTTTCAGTTGCTTTCTCCTAAGCCAGGATCTAGCAGCTACATATGGGAAATAAAATTTGTTTCTCTGCACCCTGCAGACCTCCTTAGGTGCTTTCAAGGCTGCATCAGGACAGAAATCCTGGCTTAAAATAACAGGAGCTCAACAAAGAGTGACACAATAAATAGTGCGATGCAGCTAAAGGGTAGCGCAGCAGCTCTGAAAACACTTGCAGATCCAGTAAAAACTATCTTAGGAATTTGGCAGGAAACAAGTTTCCAGTATGGATGGGAAATTGCTGGCTGGGTCTCCTCTGGGACCAAGCACCAGCGCCGAAAACACAAAGGCACTGTTGTTTTGAAGGACGTGAAGCGGCGAGGCTGTGGGAGGTGGGAGATGGGGAGGAGGGTGAGGAGGAGAACAGAGCCGATCTGATTCCAAGGTGCCAGAGCAGGTCAAAGGGCTGAGAAGCCAAGAAATGTGAGCAGTAACATTTTGAACTTGCACTCCTATTTCAGCAGATGAGGAGGGAGTTTTCATTAATGTTTTGAAGGAAGTGGGAGGCCAGGGTCCCTCCAGGCCCTTTAGCTGTACTGAGCCGAGCCCTTCGGATGTCTGGGAGGACAAAGCCTTCCCTGGTTGGCACAATGTTGGCTGAGATTTGTGTGTCTGCCTCCTCTCCCTCCAGGCATGCCGCTGATGTACTGGTTCTCCCGCAGAATGACACTCTGGGGAAGCATTTCCTTCAACCTGGCTGTCTTCATCAACATAATCATTGCTTTCTTCTACCCCTATGTTGAAGCCACTTCCATGGGTAAGTGCCCCAGCGTCTGCCGCTCCTCGAGGTGGAAGAAAAGGGGACCTTCATGTGCAGGGAAACTGTCCCCTTACATGTACTCCCCCCACCCTCAGTCTCCTTTTGACTCCTAAAGCCCCAGGTCCTTTCTGCTGGTCAAACAAAGGGATTGAGTCAAGATTTCAGTTGCCAGCCGTCCTGCTGCTCCCTTCTTAGGCAAAGTCTCTTCTCCACGGGGTACGCTTTCCCTGTTTGTAAAATGGGGGAAGCAATGACAGAATACCTACCTGCTGTCAGGCAAAGCCTCCGTCATTTACAGTGGTTTTGAGATCTCACATAAAAGGTGTTAGAAAAACCATCTTAGTCAATACTAGTCTTTGCAGTCAAGCATAATTTCTCTCTTTCTTCCCTCTGATAATCAGCACATTAGTTTTTGTTGGACAGTCTGGACAGCAGCAACGTGTCCCATTGGCAGCATGCATTTAATCTCATACCACTTAATTGCTGTGGCTCTTCTCTCCCCAGGAGTGCTGGATTCCCCACTGATCTCGCTGCTCTTCTGGATTCTGATCTGCTTCTCCATCATGGCCTTGTTCACTAAGCGCTACGGCGTCAGGCCTCTCCTTGTGGCACTGATCTTGCGATCGATTTATTACCTGGGGATTGGACTCACTCTGAATATACTGGGAGCTCTCAATGTAAGTTCTCCGTGTGCTGGAAAAATAGCGTAGCAGCCCATGACTCAGGAGGCTGCTCTGCACTCATAAAGCGCAGCAAACCCCACTCCCTCCCACTTCTGGTTGTTCCCCAGCTGACCAACAAGATTGTGTTTGTGGTGAGCTTCGTGGGCAATCGTGGGACCTTCATCCGAGGCTACAAGGCCATGATCATGGATGTGGAGTTTCTTTACCATGTTGGCTACATCCTGACGAGCGTCCTGGGACTCTTTGTGCACGAACTCTTCTACAGCATCCTGGTACAATAAATGCAGATGTTTGGGACACGGAGGTAGCCAGTCTGCCCCGTTAGAAGCTAGAAGGTTCCTGTGACACCTTCCAGGGGCTGATAAATAACAGCAGTGAGAACAATTCACTGTGCTGTAATCTTTGCGTAGGCTGATCTTTCTGCCTTCCAACAGTATCTATTACTGTCTCTCTCCTGGTCTTCTGCTATCTTTCTCCTTCTAATCTCTACTGTGTACTTCATCTGGGTCAGCTGGGAGACAACGTGAGCTGGTGAGGGCAGAGGCAGGGTGCATGTGTCCTATTCTTGGCTTTCCTGCTGTGCATAAGTCAATTCATTCTTCTCTGCTTGCCTACAGTAAGCTGGGAAAGTTAAATGCTTTATGTGAAAGTTAGTCAAGGTCTGCTGAGTGATCCAAGATCCCAGGATAAAAGGGGATGTAGGTAGGCCAGGCATTGTCAAGAAAAGCACCCTGTAGCATTTCTTTGCTCCTGGGTCCTTTCAGCTGTTTGACTTGATCTACCGTGAGGAGACCTTGTTTAATGTCATCAAAAGTGTGACGCGGAACGGGCGCTCCATCCTGCTGACAGCCCTTCTGGCTCTCATCCTCGTCTACCTCTTCTCCATCGTGGGCTTCCTGTTCCTGAAGGATGACTTCATCCTGGAGGTGGACCGGCTGCCAGACAGCAAAGCCAAAGGTGGTTCAGCTCTTGCCCTCGTTGGCTGCAGTGCTTGGGGTGAGAGGGGCCAAGCAGAGTGTGGGTCCCCTGCTGCAGCTGGACCGTTGCATGAGACCCTGCTCCTCCCCGCTGCAGAAGCACGTGTATGTCTGTGTGTGTGTGCGTGCGTCGTGGGTTTTATACCCTTGGCACAAACTGGTAGCACTGGTTTTGGGGTTGGCAAGGAAGACAGCTGCCTGCGCCGACTGAAGGACCTCATGCTGCAGAGAACAGGGTTTTGGGGCTAGGAGTGGTTGCAGAGGAGGGGGCGGACAGCTACAAAGGAAATTTTAGCACTGTAGAGGTCTTGCTGAAACTTGAGCAAAAGATTCAAAGCCTTAAAAAAGGCTAGGAGAATGCAAAACAACTTTTCAGGCAGTTGAAAAGCAGCTGTGACAGCAGCGAAGAGCTTTACTAAGGCAAACTGATGCTCTGACAAGACTGCGGGCTCTTTTACTTGCAGATGACCCCTTGGGGATGCAAAGGAACATGGAGACCTTCATGGAGTCATGCAGCGGTGACAAAATTAGCTGCTCTGCTGTGCCCACTGCCCTGGAAGGTAAGTGAGTTCATTAGAAAGGTCAGCTCTGTTAGCAGCAGAGCAGCTTGGCTGCCTGGTTTGTCAGCGAGCTCAGAAGAATCCTAGCTTTTCAAAGATGGAAACAACACCCTTTCTGGCACGTATTAGGCAAGAGGCCTGCAAATTTTACACTGACCCTGGCATAAAAATGTTGAAGTAGATTCAGTTTAGTCATAAAGAAAGTGGGAGCTTCAGGAGTGCTCAGCCAAACACCTCCACAGCAAGAACCAAGCTGGAGGAGCTGCTGGGAAGTTGTTGGTTGGGGGAGATCCACAACAAGTACCTGCTCCCAGGAGATTTGCCACTGCCATCACTGCAGCAAGTCATCCTCATAGCTCTGGATTCTTTGTAATGGTCTGGCACTTCTGCCCTGTCTATGCTCTGGGGTTTGCTTTTATGTCCCACTCTGGTACTCTAGAATCGGACGCTGACCAGTGGGAACGTGCCTGCGACACGCTGCTCATGTGCATCGTCACTGTCCTGAACCACGGGCTGAGGAACGGAGGGGGCGTGGGTGACATTCTGCGGAAGCCATCGAAGGATGTGAGTTTGGGCAGCATGCGGGACCCCTTTCTTCTGCCAAGTCCTGCTGCCTATACTGCTGTGCAGCTGCCCTCCCTCCCGGGGAACTGTGACACCTCCAGCTCTGTCCCCCACACTGACCTCCAGTGCTTTCCTCCTCTCTTCCCCATCACACCTTTTACTCCTCCTTGCCTGGCACCTTCAGCCCATGGCCCGTGTAACGAGGCAGCATAGTTGGAGTGGCTAGAGGAGAGGTGTGCAAGAGACACACGTTTATCCCTTTCATCCCTTACAGGAGTCCTTGTTTCCGGCTCGGGTTGTCTACGACCTCCTCTTCTTCTTCATTGTCATTATCATCGTCCTTAATCTCATCTTTGGCGTCATTATTGACACTTTTGCTGATCTGAGGAGCGAGAAGCAAAAGAAGGAAGAGATACTGAAGACCACCTGTTTCATATGCGGTGAGCGCTGCGACCTCGGTGTAGAGGAACTGCCCCAAAGCTGTTCCTCTCTTCTAAGGTTGATGGAAGGAAAGGAGTTTCAGATGGTTTCTGGTTTTCGTTTGGTTCACAGCAAAACTTAAATCTGGTCACTGCAGTGGGAGGAGGCTTAAACAAGGACACAAACTGAGAGGGGAAATTGTCTGTATTGCTCCTTGCCTCCTGTTAATGAGGTGTTGTTAAACGCCACGTTGTGCAGTTCTCCTCACTGTTCATCTGTCACTCCCGAGACGACCACTTAGCCGGTGGAAAAAAAAAAAGCACCATATTACTAAAGAAATAAAATACAGGAAGATGTTCAGGAATGCTTTCAGTTGTCAGAAGGCATCCAAAAAAAGAGAAAAACTCAATAAGTCTAGCTGCTTTTTTTCTTAAAAGAAAGGCCCACGGGGTGCATTTTATGCTTTTAGATACATAAGCAGGAAGCATAGCTTGTAGTACTTTAAATAGAAGACTCCTGAATGCACAACTGGGTTATTTTCCCCCCGTTTAGGATGCTTCTTGTGTGCTAAATGCCAACTAATTATTAAAAGCACTTCTTGAAAGTCACACCTGGGAGAGGATGCAATTATCTCTACTGCCTTTCACATTTGTTTGCTTCCTCACTTCTTACCTTCTCCTCCCCTCCCCTCCTCCTCCCTCTACCTTCTCCGTTCTTGACTGCCTTTCCCAGGACTCGAAAGGGACAAGTTTGACAACAAGACAGTGTCCTTTGAGGAGCATATTAAATATGAGCACAACATGTGGAACTACTTGTACTTCATAGTGCTGGTGCGAGTGAAGAACAAGACAGACTACACAGGGCCGGAGAGTTACGTGGCGCAGATGATAAAGGTACGTCTCCTCTCAGGGCAGCTCTTTCACTACTTCAACCTGCCTACCCCGGGGAGGTATTTGAGAACGAGGGGCTTGCCAAAGAAAAACAGTTTTGAGAAGCAGCTTTTGGAAAATATTTAATAACGTTACTGTGCCATTCTTAGCTGGTTATTTCCACTTTGCAATCTCAGCCAACATCACATTGTCTGTTTGATGTTTCGTACTGTGTATTTAAGGATTGAACCAAGGGCAGAACCAAGCAGTAGAGAGTGTGACTTCAAGGTGATTTCAAGGCAAGAAAGGAGGGAAAGGAAATTTAGAAAAAAAAAAAACTTCTGAACTTGAGCCCAGGAGGCTGCAAGAAAAAAGCTTAAAATGAAAATGGACTATTTGTGGAAAATTTGCAAAGATACAGACAAGATGAGCCTTTGGGAATTTCTTTAATCCCTAAGCATAGGCAGGTTTCCTGTTAAATCCTACCAGATCTCCTCCCTCCTCACCCGCTCTCCCACTCCCTTTCTCCATGGTCACCTTTCCAGAACAAGAACCTCGACTGGTTCCCCCGGATGCGAGCCATGTCACTGGTCAGCAATGAAGGGGAAGGGGAACAGAATGAGATCCGAAATCTTCAAGACAAACTCAACACCACAATGAAGCTGGTGTCCCATCTCACCTCCCAGCTGAATGAGCTGAAGGAACAGGTACTGAACAGTTTTAAAAATAGGAACACTTGAGGAACACCTGACCGTAGAAATGTGCTGTCCTTACCAAAATAGACACCGATTGCAAGGAGGCAGAACCAGCCCAAGCCAGTACAACTTCAGATAGAGAGCAAAGGGCTCCTGTAGCTCTTTTTGGCGGGGGTCAGGGACACTTGGGACATGTGCTTTTTGATACTTACTTAACTAACTTCCTCATCAGCTAGAGTCCAGCTCACAGGGTTTTCTGGCAGATGCTTAAAAGCAGCCTAGTCAGTCACACACTTGAGGAGCACGTTGGTCAATAGAAAGAGGTCCTGGTTTCCTACCTCACTTGTGTCCTTGTTTGAACTCCAGATGACAGAGCAACGGAAGCGCAGACAAAGGATGGGGTTTGTGGATGTCCAGAATACCATGAACCACTGAGACACCAGAAGAAACATCAGCTTCACCCACCAAGGGACTACACATACGTTTCAGCTAACAAGGCTGCTTATTCCTGGGTTCCATGCATGGATGACACCGACAGAGAAAGACGGACCATGCGGAAGGGCTTCACAGTCAACATTTTCCTTAGAGCGCTTGTAAGCAATTCAGGAACCATGGACTGGCCAGGATTCCTCATGATAGCTGGACCCACATGTTACTCTAATGCCCTTGTAGGAAGATAAATTATACAGGACTTTTATTCCTCATTGCAATAATTTTTATTTTGCAAATGTGGAGGGTTGTATCTTTATCTCCATGCGCTACATTCTGATGGCCTCCACCTCAGGTGTACTGTAACTACCTGTAGGGCTACAACATGTAACTTATTCCAAGAGTGGCACTAGTACATGTGGATCTTTGCAAACCAGCCATCGTATTTACTGTACCTGCTCCATGCTGACCCCTCTCCATTTAAAAGAGTTCTGTTCATCACTGTGGTGCAGTAAAGAGGAGCTAAACTCAAGGAGATGGATTTTGTTAATTTAACTCACCAGATAAGGATGAGTATTCAAGCTTTTACTAGTGTGAACTAGTCTTTTGCCTTCTGTGGACCAAGAATATCTGGGCAGTAGTAGTAGGAGACTGCAGGTTTACAGGAGTTCACTGTGAAGGGGTGTCCTGTGTTTTAGTTTCATCTCTGGTGTAAAGTTTTACTTTTTTTTTTGTTATTGTTACTTAAGAACTAAAGTGTAAATTGCCTTAACTAAATTAAATACAAAATCATGTTATAATAAAAAATTAAACATGGTAAAGAAAGCTCCCTTCCTCTGCACTCTGGTATGTAATGAGGCTGTTATAAGTAGAAATACAGAACAATCCAAAGACCTGAAGCCAAACCAGGGCTGTATTACCCAAGATGCTCCACAACCCAATGCTCTCAGCTCCAGCTGTTAAACTTTAAAATGTAGTATGATGTTCGTCAGAAGATGAAGACGAATGCTACCATGAAGAACTACCTTGAACAGCAGCCTTGTTTTCTGAAGCTAAAATTAGAGCCTGCTGCAAAGTTTCAGTGTCTTTCACTACTTGCCAGGAAAACACTGTTCAAATACATAAAAAGGAGCAGCTGTTGGTGCTGCCTGGAGCTAAGCAGAGTCCTGGCATAGCTGTGTTCTAGACACCCATCCTTCTGAAGCCAAGCGGTGCTGTAGCTGCCCCAGCTACAGTCCTGTGCCTCTGCTTCCTGAGAATAGACACTGATGCAAGCATTAAAGCTTCAAAAAGGAATAAAAATAGGCCACAGCAATGGACTGATCAAACTTGAAATTTGGTTATGACCCTATATACCAACATGTCCCTAAAACCTATCTTTATCTCTCAGATATGTAGTAACCCATACAGAACCGTCTCTCTTCACGCTGAGGGAAATTGCACATAGCTAGCTGGACCAGCAACACACTGCTGCAGCATTTGATTGAAATTTCAATTAAACCCTTACACTGCTCCACTGTCACCATGGTAAACTCACCCTCAGCCCTCTCCTGTGTCTTCTCAAAAGGAAAATAAATGTGATTGATTGATTATTAAAGTTATCCCTCCCTCAATTCCACTGTTACCAGTGCTAACACACAGAAACACAAGCTACGTTTTCACATCATCACTATTGTTATCTTCACAAGCAAATTTAAAGCTAACAAACACGGTTGTAGCTACTTGCTCCGTGCATCTCCTGGTTGTTCCGTTTCTCGTAACACAAAGGATCTGGTCTAACACCACAAAGTTCTTTCTTCTACACTACATGGCTTCAATATGGTTTCAGCACAGATATGTTAAGCTATGTCCTAGATTTTTAAGGAAAAAAAGAGGGGGCACTGAAAGTGAAGGGTGTAGGGTGTAGGTCTGAACAAAAAAGCTCTTGCTAAGAGGAATAAATGGTTTTATTCATCATGGCAACATACAGTGCTTTAGGAATATATACAGTGCAGAATCTGGAAGTTAGCCTATCACTTCGAGTCCTCTTCAGATTTCTTGGCATAAAACTTTTCTCGCAGTTTTTTCCATGTCCCTTTTTTCATGTCTTCCATCTGTTTCAGAATGTCTGCAAAACGAGGGGAGAAAAAGGGACATGGGGGAAAGAGGAAGAAAAGCACAAAGGAATGAAAGCCCTCTTACGAAAACTTTGCCTTACATATATTTTCCTTCTTTGACTTTTCATCTTAATGAAGTTCTATTTCAGGGCCTAAGGCAAGTTGGTTTTCCCTTCCAATCAATTGTGTAGGGAGTCCCTTATCACTAACAACTAATATTCAGTTTCCATGCACTGCAATCAAAGTTAGGAACTGGAGCAGAACAAAATTGCACTAGCTTCCTACATTGCACCTAATAAATGATTTGGCTGAGAATATTTCTGCATTACGGTACCCTGTTTTCTCTCTCAAATGCAAAAGGAGAAATACTGAAGGCAATCTGACCACGGTGGAACAGAAGCTGAGAATTTTTTGAATGATGTAGCAAACATGCATTTCCTTCACATAGCTCCTGCTATATGATGTCAAAGAGCCCTTGGAAACCCTCTGTTGTTCCTGCCCAGTGCAAAGTACAATCGACTTTTCACCCTGATAGATTGCTGAAGATCTCCTCAATTATTCCTGAACTTACTACTCATTAAACATCCTAACATACTGGCATGGCAGTCCCATTCTGTCCTTTAGTCACAGGTGTTTAGTAGAAGTGATGCAGTGAACACCACAAAGATGAGAATGTACTTTATCTCCTGCACTGACTTATTCTCAAATCAAGCACAGTATTAGTACCTGTTGCTAGGATCATCTTGCAATCTTCTACTGTCACTCCAGTGAAGCTTGTGTCTTTCAGGCGTGGATACTTCACAAGCAAGCAAGTAGCCGAGAGAGAGAAAAATACATTACTTGTAGTGCATTAAACAAGGTAAAAATGTCACCATACAGCAGAGTCCGAGCTCATTTTCAGTCATGCTCTGAGAATCCTCTTCATCCATTCCAAGAACTATCATCTGCATTGTTCATACATGTCACAGAGGCCAAGATGTCTGCAGCTTTCCTGGAACGACCAAAGGCACCAGGTAGCGCTGCATCCACCTGACCACTCATTTGTCTGTTACGACATTCCCAGCAACCCTGCGGGGATGAGGCAGCCAACTGCAGCAGGTGGTGACTCACTCCCTAAAAGAGGGATGGTGGCTAATGCCAAAGCTCACCTTGTTTTTGTAGTAGTTGGTATGGATTCTGACTAAGCTCTCATACATGCGGTCACAGGTCTCAGGGTCAGCAATCTGGAAAGGGATAAAAGTATCACATAAGTCTTATTTTAAACCTCCATAGCAAAAAAACACCTCATTTCAAGGCCCATGAGAAGGACAGTGAAGGAGGAGCTTAGGTAAATTCTCAGCGCAATGGAGGATGCTGGTGACCCCTATTATCCTGCTCCAGAATGCAGATAATTTTCTTCCCCTTCTACTTCTCACCAGCTTGGCCTAAAAGAATAACAAGGCACATGATTTCCAGAATGGACCTTAAACTCTGCTCAAAAATCTGCAAGACTTCTTGCTCAAAGGTCAGTTTTGCTGCTTGTTTTATTGTAAAGCATCAAACAGGATAACGTACTAGGGTGGAAGTCAGAAAATCCTGGTGCAGGCTAAAAATAGTTTATAATTGATTAGGGAAAAGCGGCATGAAAGACACTGAACAGCTTGTGAAGGGTAAATGGATTTCTATTTTAGTCTAGTAAGTTGGAAAGATCTTGCTAATACCTAAACCTCTGCTAGGTGCCTTGGACAGGTGCATCTGCCTCACAAAGCCATCTATTTAGCAGCGTGGATGTCACGTCATCTTGCTTTTCTATTTTACAATGGGGGCCAACTCAACCAGAACTCTGCATTGCTGCTCGATGACATCAAACATAAATGATTAAAACAGATACATGAATAAGAATAGTATCAACAGAAACATGTCAGGATAAAATGACACGGCTCATCTGTCCTTGGGACATTGGCACAGGTTCAGCACAAGGCGGGTAATGCCTCCTCTGTGCAAACTGAGAAAACCAAGGAAAGGCTCTTCTTATTCAGTAGGTAATGGCTGCTGCAGGAGAGAGGATATAGGGACAGACAGACTGTCAAGAGTAAGCACTGTAACACTGCTAGTGATCTTCAGCTTAACATATCTTGCAGCCACATTTCAAATGACCCTGCTAATGTAGTAATGATAGCAGAAATAGCTATTAAATGGGTAGCAGAAGCAGTATTCCCCCCTCCCCATAAAATCAGCAAATCTTATTCCATGTGAATAAAGCAGACATTAGACTGATAAAGTATCCTTTATGGTTCTAGTTCTTTTCTCATACTTTCCTCCTGCTGTACGCCAGTACGTTTCCCTTTGCTGTATTAAGCCTTTACACATACAAATTGACATCAGTGCTGCAGGCATCAATTTAGATTTTCAAGATGAGTGGCAGCTTTGGGATCTTGTAGCCAATTGGTGCAGCATATTCAGCTGTCCTGAGCATATGAAAAAGCAATAAGCACTTTCCAAAATGTCTGCTGCAGACTATTCTGGTGACCAATATAGAATTAGGTGCCCATAATGACTTCTTGAAGTACAAAACGCCTATCTGGAACAGTGTTTTTATGCTAAGAAAGGGCACATTTACATTCCAGAGCACCACCTCGAAACCTGTAAAGGTCTGCAGCCCAAGTCAAGCATTAGCTTCTCTAATTTATTTCAGCACCGAAGCCTAAACTCCAACACAATTACAACCGTAGCCAGAATCCAATTTATAAGCACTGCATCCTAGCAGTGCCAGGCAGCGCTGCATTTCACTATGTATTCCACACGGCATTGCACGATCATCACGGTAAACAAAACATACTAATTAACTCGATTCCAGCACAGTGCTAACGAATTCAGTGTTTTGTATCCCACTTCCATAACCACGGGAATAGGTTCTCCAAAGCACAGTGTAAACGGTGCAAGACTCGGGTACAAACCACAGCTTGTCCTATGCAAGGAACAAGCGACGCGGCTGACTGGGGCTGACCCAGGCCTGTGTTTCAAAGGCGAGCAGAGCGTTCACACACCGGCCTGCCCTGGGCCCCGAGGGCAGCTCTGCGGAGCTCTGAGGAGACCCGAGGGAGGCTCGTTTCATAGCAGAGATCCCCCAGGCACAACCTTCTCCTCAGCTACAACGGAGCGAGCTCCGAGACGGGGGGGAGGTGTGCACCACGGGAAGGCACCCCGTGTCAGCACCAAACTCCCGAAGTTTGTGCTCAAAAACCGCCGCAGCC
>NW_010520326.1:0-635 GCF_000687285.1 Phaethon lepturus
CCTGTGCTGCTCAGGGGGAGGAGGTAGAGAAAAGCGGGAGTGAAGTTGAGCTTGTGAAGAAGGGAGGAGTGGAGGGAAGTGTTTTAAGATTTGGTTTGTATTTACTCATTACACTATTCAGATTTGATTGGTAATAAGTTAAATTAATTTCCCTGAGTCAATTCTGTTCTGCCTGTGACAGTAATTGGTGAGTGATCACTCCCTGCCCTATCACCACCCACCAGCCTTTCATCGTATTTTTCATCCACTGCCCAGCTGAGGAGGGGGAGTGATAAAGTGGCTTGGTGAGCACCTGGCAGCCAGACAAGGTGAAACCACCAAGCCTCCTTTAAATATTGAAAGACCACAATAAGGTCCCCCTGGACCCTTCTCTTCTCCAGGCTGAACAACCCCAACCCTCTCAGCCTTGCTTCATAAGAGAAGCCCTCTGATCATCTTCATGGCCCTCCTCTGGACCCACTCTGACAGGTCCATATTTTTCTTGTTCTGGGACTGGGGACAGTTCTGATCAATATCTTTATCAATGTTCTGGACAAGGGGATCGAGTGCCGCCTCATTAAGTTTGGCACCCAAGTTGGGCGGGAGACTTCAGAGCGCTGGGGTGACTGATCGATGAAGCAGGAGCACAGGTAGTG
>NW_010520327.1:0-3219 GCF_000687285.1 Phaethon lepturus
TCCCCAGCTGCCCAGCATCAGTGAGTTCAGCTGAAAATCCAAAATCCAGGAGAGTTGGAAGAGATTTCAAGAGAGGAACAACAATGACCCTCTTGCTACACAGGATTAAAACCAAGGGTTCAGCCAGGGTGCCCTCCCTCACGCGCAGCACTTACCACTGAGGCAGGACAGGGATGCGCATCGCTGGTTTTCACATGAGGCTGAAGCTACGCAAGGAAGCTGAGGGCTCCTCAGCGGCACTGAGCATGAGGGATTGGCATGTGCTGCAGCTGACTGCGAGCAGCCGGGCTCACGCCACAGCAGGACCAGCCAGGTCCGCTCATTTGACCCTTTCCTCTCTTTTCCCAATCAGACAGAGTTGGGATGGGGTCCTAACCCACGTCATTAAGGCAGAAAGTGAGAAACGCCTATAATCTCGAAAGCAGAGCAGAAGCCACCGAGACTGTGGCACCTGGGCATTAGTCACAGGCAGGGACAAGGCACCCTGCTGCACACAAGCTATCGTCGCTACTAAAGCTTCCTTAAAATGTACCCAGAAAGACATTTTACTGTATCGGTTCACTGATTTTAAAAGGAAACCAGACCCATAAATTTAATTCTGTGTTTACATCTCTGATTTAGGGCAAGCAAATAGCGTTGGCCTCCCCGAGCCCTGTGCTTGCCTGCTCCACTCAGCCTTGGCACAGGGATTTCACACCAACCTTCCTCCAGATGCAGCACGAGGAAGCGATCCTGTGCCGGCTCCACCACGTGTGCATGGATGTGCTTCAGGGGATGGAGAGCAGCCCGCGCCTCCCCGGCCGGGCAGAGCCCGAAGGTCTCGAGATAGCTTTCGTCCCAGCTGGTGCGTTCTCTCAACAGCTTGATGAAGCTGCTTTCGTAGTGGGTGAGAACACCCACAACTTCCAGGTGCCTTGGGGTCAGCCCGTCCTGGTCCATTTTCATCCTGCACACGGGCCCTTCCAGCCCTCCGAGTGGCCATGGGTGCAGGCTGGAGCCGGACCAGCCGATGCCCCCATCCTCAGCCACCCCTGGGAGGCATCTTGCTCCTGGGTCAGCCTTAGAAAAGAGACGAGCAGCAGCAGTCATCCTTGATCTTGCCTCTGAGCTGGGTCTCACTCTTCCCTGTAAACTTGTGTTTTCTCTCTTTCCTTCCTCTGCTTCAAGTCCCAGCTCCTCTGGCGGGCTCAGCTCCAGCCGGTTAGTTGGGGAAATCCTTTCCCCCGCGCTCCCCTTTCTCGGAAGCGCTGCAGAGGGGAGCAACAGCACCAGGCACGACAGAAGCACCCTAAGAGCAGCCTTCATGTTCCCGCTTCAGCTACTCCCAACGCAGTCGTTGGAGCTGCTCACACGCGTCGCGAAACACTTGGGCGGAAGGGGAGGACGGCATCTCCTTTTTAAAAACTGGTGGCCTTGAGTTGACAATGCACAACACACCTCCCTTGAGAAACTCAAATGCTGTCATGCTAGAGAGGAGGGAAGGATGTTTCAAAGAAACGTTTTTGTTCTATTTTTGGGCTTGCAACTAGTATTGGGAATGTAAAAAAATTAAAGCTGTTTCTCTTACGCGTAGGGGATGCACGTCCTTGACTTCAGATATTTTCTAAAGGAGAATGGACGTCTGGACTTGGATCTTCATGGGGACTGGCACATGCTATTCCCATCAGCAGTGAAACACCAGGAGGGAAGAATTAGCCAGACGAGGAGGAGGGAGATAGAGACAGATAATGGGCAGAAACTAAGTAAATGTATGGAAAGCCTCCCCCCTCGGCTGGCACCTCACGCTGCGGTTGGAGAGGCCGCGTGGCAAGGGCTCTTAGCACATCTCCTGAGCCCCAGGCTGCTTTGACCTCTGAAGGAGAATATCACAGGGTGCAGCAGCAGCCTGATGACTTCCAACACTTCAGAGTTGACTTAGAGAGTCTCACAACATGGGTATTACAGGGACTTTTCCCTCTATGAGATGCCAATACTCCCTGTAATACTCGGAATTACCAATGCCACCCACCCAAATCCACCCGAGAATTACCAAATCCACCCCAGAGAAACCTCTCCTGCACCTAAGGCATCTCCTTTTTTTGGCAACGGAGGACAGGGGGAAAGGCACCTGCAAAAAAAGTTCCAACGCACGCTCAGACCCTTCTCTGGGTTTCCAGGACTTTGCAGTTTGGAGCTCAGGATCTGGCTACAGCATGTCATAAACGGGCAAACCCGAGGGGGGACAAAGGGCACCACGCCAAAGGGCTGGTGGAGGCGGCCCTCGCTTCCACAGGAGCTGTGACAAGGGACATGCACTGGGCAAAGGGGACGGCCACACAAGCTGATTCAGGCATCGGGCCAGCTCAGCTTGAGCCAAACTGCTTCTGGTAATGCCAGCGAGGGTTGGACGCACTCTGCCCAACTCTGGCCTTTGCACGGCTCCAGGTGGGATCCCTCTCAGGCCAGCAGAAGAAGGCAAAGACTCAGATTCCTCCATCAAAGGGGCCAGCGGCCGCAGGGCTGTGGCCAGCACAGCCTCCCCCGCCATCCATGAAACGAGCCAGGCACTGGCCAAGAGCAAGTGTGGGTTGGGTAGCCTGGCCCCCAGTGACCCACCGAGCACCCCGGCATCCCACGCTGAGACGCCCCAGGTCAGCGAGATGAATCCTGGAAAGGGCAGAGAGGAGAAATCGAAGAACTTCTACTTTTTAATGGGAACCAAATGGTTGTTTGAAGGAAACAATTAGTATAAATAAACGCACAGAGAACGAAAATCTTGCCAAAATTAGTCTACTAGGATATATACAATAAAAATCATACCTGACAGCAGGTGCTTCGTAATGGTACAGACAACATTTAATGAATTATAATAATAAACTAAGATTTCATACCACTGCAGCTTTGGCAATTTCTTTTGACTGAACATTCCCAGAGATCCCTGTCACCCCCACCGAGAGCACTGAGCTTTGAGAACCCACGTTTGGCCTAAACAGCCTAGAGAGCAGCGGGTAGGCGCCAGCGGCTGCATACCGGGGAAGGACGATTCTTTCTTAAGTTGTCAATGAAATCTTGTCTGGCGCGTTTCACGGACTCCCGAGAAGCAGCCCAAAGTGATTTCCGCAGCAGAGGTGTTGCCAGCTGAAAGATGGTACCAAGCTACGGTACAGCGCTCTGGCACCGGGAGGAGAAAGGAGGTTTCCAAACACAGCAGGAGCGATGCTCTTCCGAGTGAAACCGCAC
>NW_010520327.1:3250-9189 GCF_000687285.1 Phaethon lepturus
AAATTCTGCCTGCCCTCCATTCTGCCTACCGCTGTGATTACTGGGGATGCAGTAACAGAATCCCTCTTGTGTGTCTGTGACAAGTCTCCCCATCACCAAATAAATGGCTTGATAAAGGACTTCAGTTGAATAGCAACTGATTAACTGGCTGGTAGTTTATGGGATGCACATCAAGCTGTCTAAGAGGGAGTAATACGTTAAGCCAACACAGCTGAGCTGAGGTTGATGGAGCTACGTCAGTTAGAAGTCGGTGAGGTGCCTAGAGATTTCTAACCCTTTGCCTACTCTTCAGAGAATTCCCAAAATGTCACCAGACTGGGAATGTTTTCTATGTCTAAGGGCTAAAGAAATTTGAAGACATTTTTAACCAAGACACAGGAAAACATAGAGAAAGGAAAATTGAAAACCTTTTAATGAACCTACAGGATCTAGTCAATTCACAGGCATACAAAACAGAGTATTTCTCTCAATCAGTTGTGATCTGCATATAAAAAGATAAGAGCTAGAGGAGTCCAGCGGGACTGAGTTCAGGAGGGGTTTCAGTTGGAGGGAGGCGGAGGGGGGATAGTGCCTGGCCCCTCTGTGGGGAGAGGTGGTCTCATCATGGGTGGCAGAGGAGCAGGGGGAGGTACACCGGGTGCTGGTGGCAGCTGAGGTGGCACTGGGGGTGGTGGCACTGGTCCAGAGGGAGGCATAGGAGGCAGAGTCATGCCTCCTGGAGGCGGCGGCGGCATGGAGTCCGGCAGAGGTGGCCTTGGGGGCAAGCCGTTCATCAGTGGTGGCGGAGGAGGCCGCTTCACTGTTGGGGGCCCTGGAGGGAGGTTTGGGGGAGCTGGGGGCTTCTCCATCTTGAAGTGGAATTGAAGGAAGAACTGGGGAGGGGAGAAAAGCAAAGAGAAGGGAACAATTAGTCCTCAGGACAATTCTATGCCATCACACAACACAGCTTGGACATCTCCTGACCCATTTCCTCCACAGATCATGGTTGCCTTTCTACCCCGGCAGCATTCATGACTTGCACCAGTCTCGTCCAGCACTTTAACTCCTCTAAAACTTGTTCTAAGCACTAAGCTGTCTGCAATGGGGTTGGTATCCCCCACTACGTGTTCATCCCCTGCTCTCACGTGCGGTACCCAGTGAGTACATCCACGCCACAGGCTCACCGCAGACAGCTGCGGGCAGGAAACATGCAACAAAAGAGCCAGAGAGGACACAGTGTTGCATGTTTATGCACCCTTCTCCTGCTGCTGGCAGCAACCGAGGACTCTACCTCCCAGGTTAAGTCCTCAGAAAGATGATTTCTGTCAGGAGGAGTCACTGCACAGTTGCATGGAAGGAATGAAAATTTTAGCATCAAAGCCAGTATGGATACGATTGGTCTGCACTCTCCCTGCATTGCCTTTCCCCCCAAGCTGCTCTGCCCTCCTGCTCCCTCTTTAACCCTTATGAAAGGTGTTGCAGTGCTCCAGCTACCTGCTTGGTTTCCCTGTTCCAGTGGGTCCAAAACTTTCCTTCCGCTTTGTCGATTTCTCTGCTTGGCACCTGCAACAAAAAAAGAATACGGAGCTATTCTTAGCACCACCAGATTAGCTCAATGGCCCTTTTTAGCACCAGAGCCTGCAAGATAAGCACAGTTATTCCGGGCCTTTGTGAGATGCGCTAGTCTCAGATGTTATTAGATAGAGATGGGGGCAGGAAAGAATTAAGTTACTTCCCTATCGGTCAAGGACAAGTGTGCTGGCAAAAAACCCTCTCTTAACATCTGCACAAAGGCTGAGGAGCAAAGCCCAGAAGGCTCCTTTCTGTGCCAGACACTGAGAAGTCAATGGCTCCCCAGAGCTCAGCACACAGCCTAGTTTTCATGCCAGAGTCCTCCACTAATTCTCATCCGGGTTTAATGACTTCCAGTCATGTCCTCTTGACCCCCCCTTTCCACTCCATTAACCCCCCGAAGGCTAGAACATGAAGTCTATAATAATGCTCACTGGGAATTAATGTCTTGGAAAACATGGGGAGGGAACTTGCCCAATAATCAGTTAATTTCAAATCTTACCTTGAAAGCTATGGTCTCATAGGGCTCCGCTGCCATCAAAAGGTATTGCCAGCGTCTATCAGGGGGCTCAATCCTTTGCTCATAGGCTGACATGAACCGATGACGAGGCATGATACTTTCTGCAATCTCTGGATAATCAATCTGTTGGGGTGTTATTGCAGTGTTAAGAAGAACATCCCCTTTCACTCCCTCTCTGTACAAAACAAATCCCTCAAGTATGAAGCATATCGAGAGACCAGCTCCAAACAGAAAACTTAGTGCCACCAAAGGAAAAAGCTTGACAACTGTGATCAGGGATTTGCTTGACACAATCAGCAGCAGAGGACTAGCAAGGTAAGGCCTTTTTTATTTATGGATTTATTTCATGAATCCTGTAAAGAACTGCTCATTTAGCAGCACTTGTACTTGGATAACCTGAACACCAAGAATTTTAACAGTGCCCTTACCTGGAAGAGAAGGCTCTGCTGGCCTGTTTCTGGATCTCTCTGTTTGGTCACTGTAAAGAAAGTAAGAAAGCTCAGTACATCACATAGCATGGTTAGAGCAACGTTATTTCTGCCCCAGGAAACATACAAAGCTTCCAACAACAAAACATTACACAATTTTTCTCCCATTTCTCAAACAAAACTCCACATTGTCTTTAATCGACACTGTGAAGGATCCCTACTGAAATTCAGCTGCCATGGGGCAAAGGCACTGTGCACCGCAGAACAAAGCTGGGAGATAAAGCAGACGAGTTTTGTACTGAAGGCCAGAACACCACAGTGAAGAGTTCAGAGAAAAAAATTGAGCTATACATGCAATGAGTGATTTACGTGCACTAGTGAAAGATGGTACAGCACAATAAAAGAAGAGAGACTGAAACAATGTCATCATCTCCTGCATGGCTACCAATAAGAACTGAAAGACTGAGACATACCAATCTATTATTAAAACGGTTCCCACTTGACTGTCAGCAATAAAGAGATGTTCCATGGGTAATTTAAACAATAAAGGACATCAGGAGATGATATCTTATTCATGGACAGATCTGCTAAAAAGACTAATTAATAATTCACATCCACAGCACTGCACTTCAGGCAAGCTCCAGCAGGCTTTAGGCATCTCCTATGACAGACAACCCTGACATACCTTTATAACCCGGTCGTCCAATTTTCACAAATTTCTTTACTTCCACTTTGACTTTTTCTGGTGCGGGCTGGGCAGGGGCTTCCTTAGCTTCCTTGGCAGCTCGACGGGCCCTGGATTAATTTGAAATGTGCCGTATTTAAAAGCTTGGCCACACTTTTTTCTAAAGGATACGCTAGGAGCAGTCTGAATCCCTCACCACGGAATATTCAACACTTCACAGACAACATGCCAAGAAAACCTATTTCTCTTCCACGTGCACCACTACAGGCCAGTTGTATTTATGCCTTCCCCTGTTTAAAGGCTGTCATCAAAATGATCTCATCCACCCCCAAGATGACCTTGGTGCCCATCTCCACAGATGGATTTGAAAAGACTTGCTTCTTGAAATAAAAAAGAAAAAACCCCACAAGCTAGTCATCTAAACCAAAGCAAACTGGATTTCTTAAAATAAAACTCACAAACTTCTCCCAACCTGTATTCACAAAACCAGGTCTTTACAACTAGACTCAAGACAGTTTGGTTTTAAAATTCTTTCTCGCCCCTTCCTTCAAAAATCTCACAACGGGCTTTGAACTTGAGCTCAAAATGCAGCCTGCCAGCACCATTTTTGGAGCACATCTGGTCTGTACCTGCTGGCTAGTGCCAGGTTGCTCACTAGGAAACACATACAGTGAAAGAACATTCAAGCACAGTGTGTTACTGTACAATGGAGATCAAAATTTATATTTATAGATGCACACAATCATCGTTTTAAAGTGCTTCGGTAATGGAGAACAAAGCTACGGTGGAAAATGACTTACAAATTGGTCTGATGCTTCTTCCCCTGTGTATGCGCTAAGTAACTTCCCTGAAATAAAGAACAAGGCAGAAGAAAGTTAAATGAAGACAGGACTGTTCCTACACTAAAAGATACTTGTCACAGAAGCGAAGTTATGTCATACCTTGACAAGGATATTTTAATCCTTAGCAGAAAGCAATCTTACTCAAAAATTGCAGAATGCTCTCAACTACTGAACTGTCAGAGACTGTCAGGCTTAGCACATACAAGCCACCACTCACCCACGCTCTCTTCAGCAGTCAGCCATCAGGCATGTCCCAGGTTCTCACACTTGAAGCTACGATTATTCTAAACTACCTGCTGCCGAGATCAAGACAGACAGCTGTTCAACTCACCTCATTGTTGTGCAGCGTTAGGCAAAGCTTGCATTCATAAGAGCCCAAATGATTTTTCATAAAATAGGGGTCCTAGGAAGAGATTTATTAGAAAGTTACATGCAAACTACGTGGCAAAACAACAGTTTTTCAAACAATAATCAAAATACTTAATGCTGAACTTCTGCTACACTGGAAGAACTCAGTTTGTAGATTTAAATTAATAGCACAGCACTGCTTTTGGACTATGAAAACAGAGAGAAACAATAGCAGCTTTGTTAACTGGTGACAGCATACCCAACTCCAGGCAAGAAACAACAAAATACGAACCAGTCCCAAGGAGGCTGAAAATAATGTAGTAACAGCTACTTAAATACACAAGCACTGGCACCTCTCTGGTGAGCCCTGCCACAAACGTTTCTTGTTCAACTCCCACATTACCAGAAACAGAAATAATTAATTTCAATCCACAACTCTCCGCTAAAATATCCCATTATTTTGCTCAAGCAAAGCTCTAAACTTATCCCCACAACAGTCTGCAGGACGGGTGCCACATGTCTTTTCTTTCCTGCACAGGCAGAGGCCAAGGCTCACCTTGTTGATGTCGATGGTCTCCAAAGCCAGCTGCCGGAGCCTCTCCCTGCGGTCTCGGTTACTTTCTGAGGCAGAGGCTACGCCTCCGCTTCCAGTTTTACCTCCAGGACGATGCTGAAAATCCATGATGGCGACTTCTGTGCTTCAGCTACTTATGGAGAAAGAGAGAGTCTGCAAAAATGAGGAAATGCAATGTGAGTGATAACGAATGCTCTTCCCAACCTGGAGATCACACCACTATTTAGACCTGTCGGTAAGGACACGAGACAAGCACAACAAACCATGCCCTGAACACTCAACACGTGATGCAATTTCAAACAGAGCAGGTCTCATACCACTGACTCAGTCAGTTGAGCAGAAGTAAAATGGTCCAAAATAACAAGCCCCAGAGCCCTTCCCATCTCCTCAGCCCCTTCTTCTATGCAGAGATGTATTCCCCTGGGTCATGCACAGCAGCCCCACCAGTGACTTCCCCCAGGCCTCCTGACCTGGAGCCTCCAACCCTCCACCTTGATAGCGAACAGCCCCAGAACCTCCTGCGGGCCAAAGCCCCTCTCCACCACCAAGGTTCAGCACTGCCCCACCACCTCAATGCCCCTCCACCCAGCCCCAAACCCTCTGCAAGAGTCAGAGCTCCCCCCCAGTCCCCTTGGCAAGGTCAGGGCCTCTGCACACTGTCCCCAAGCCCCAAGTGAGGTCCCAGAGTCCCCCTTCCCTCACCACAGGCCACAGCCCCCCCTCACATCCCCACACACATACAGACACCCCCCAACAAGGGTAAGACCTTTGCAGGAACGCCACAGAGACCCCCAGCCCCTCAACAATGGTAAAACTCCCTCTCAAACGCCTGCCAGCAAGGGTCAACCCCCCTCAAACCCCATCCAGGCCCTCAGCAAGGGTCAAAGCCCCCCCCCAGATGCTCCCCAGTAAGGATCAAAGCCCCTCTCAAACATCCCCAGCCCCTCAGCAAGGGCCAGAGCCCCCTCGAACACCCTCCAACCCCTGAGCA
>NW_010520328.1:0-23094 GCF_000687285.1 Phaethon lepturus
GCAGGCCGCCTCGAAACCGTCCTGGGCTTTTTTATAATTGATCATCAGCTGACACCGCCCGGGCAGAAAGCTCTCGCCGCTCCCTCTGGCTGCTGGAAGTCTGAAATTACATCTTTGTCTTTGAAGTCAGGCGCACTGTTAGCGTCGCCATGGCGACGGGGCGGGTAATGGCCTCCGCCGAGCAGCGCCTGGTATTTAGCGCTGAGCGCGGCCCTGCCACAAGGCCTCGCTCTCCAGAGCGGTTACCGAACTGTCCCCCTGTTAGAAAATGTTTAAAAATTGCGTTTTTACGTGGCCTTACCAGATTAATAGTCATGGTTTATTTCGTTTTAACTGCAAGGATAAAAGCATTATTCCATTAAATGGGTAGCTTTTCTTCCCCCTCCTTTGGTTTATGCATTATTAACACAAGCTTTCCTGTCTTGCTTGTAACATTTTATAGGCTCTTTCAAACATGTAGTCAGATTTGCTCTGTTGCTCTTTTATTTTTCAGGACTTAACCCTTTCTCTACTTGATCGTGTCTTCAGAAACTTGGAGACAAGTCTCCAGCAGTTCTGGCTGCTCCCATTCAGCGTGTTTAAAAACAGAAAAAGGCTTTCATTTTCTTCTATTTTTTTACTATTTTTTGAAGAATTCTGCTTTTTTGAAGCACTCTACAAAGTGATGCAGATGGGTCTGTTCTTGTTGTTTAATTGAAGCAGATGCTGAAATCAGCACACACGACCCTTGATGGGGTTCAAGTCGAAGTATTTTGGTCTTGCATTTTGATTTGTGTGCCCATTTTCCTTTTGCCCTTAGTGTTGTCATCCCACTCTCTGTACGTGTAGTGTTTTTCTTGGCAGCCTTCAAAAGACACGTACCTCATGGTTGAAGCACCAGGGACCAAAAAATCCAGAATGATCCTGGGGACACAGTATTTACACCACAGCCTTACTCTTTAACACGGAGCCAGTGAAATAGATCTAGACAAGTTAAAAGTATTGTTATAAACACAAGCTGCAGGCTTTGTTTCAGTTTTCCAATGCTTTAAAATACAGCTTTCCTTTTGGTCTCTAGTAGGAGGCATGTGTCCAAGCGCAGTCAAGTGCTGTGGATACAGGGATTCAGTTGTCCCTGCTGACACAAATGGTGTCTCTATTTAAAAACCTGGAGGCTAACAAGCAAACCTGGCATTCATCACCCCCCCGCCCTTTTTTTTTAAACTATGAATTTGTTGTTATGGGGTGCTTACTGGCACCTCACTTTGTCCGTCTGTATCTATCACAGATCCTGCTCTCCTAAACGCTTCCAAGGACATCTCGAGAAAAGGCAAATGTTCCTCAATTTTTGTCCTCTTTTTATTGACGTCATGTAGTGATGTTGATGTAAATAGTACCTTTTGTGGGATGGACTTCTGATGGTTCTGGGCAGTGGACCGATACTTTTGAGATTTATTTCACTTATCCAGCTGGACTGTAGGCTGCGCTCAGGTCTCTGATCAGGGAGGCTGTGGGTGCAGGGCTCCTGTGTTCCCCCCACGCGCATCTTCAGTGCTCTGTGTCTCAAAGCCCTGCATTTGTTGCTGCATGCAGTTGTTCACCCGTGTGACTGTCACAGGCACCTTTGGTAAATAGCACTGCTTCTAAAACTTGAGTGAAATACATTTCCGACCTCAGGGAGGCCCTGGGGTAGATGAAAGATGGATAGTCAACCCAACTCCCTGACCACCTGAGACCAGCATGAGGCCCATTTCTGCTCTCAGCCAACAGCAGCTGCGGGTGTGTTGCGGCCCAGCCTGGAGTTAGTGTGTTGTGGTGTTGGTGAATGGGGCAATAACATATGCTTTTTTTAAGTTCTTCTTTTATATATGTGTGTTAAAGTTCTGCATAAATAATAATAATAATAAAAAAAGGCAGTTCTGGCAAATCTGCTCCAAGTGTGGGTGCAGCATTGTACAACTGCATATATTAAGTAGGCTGGACTAGAGGTTTACTCTCATTTCCTGGTTTTGTGAGTATGAATTCCATCCTTTGAGTTGCATTCCCCTTAAATCTGCAAATTCTGGGAAAATCAGACAAAATAGTTTATATTCCATTAATAAGAAATTACTAATTGCTTATAAAACAGGCGTATCTTTATCTGCACAGGGCTTTTTAAAGTTGCTGCTGAATCTTTTTTCTTTTTAATCACTAAATAAACATGTCTCAGCAGTCGCTGCATGTGAAACCAAAACCTGGACGTGGACAAAAAGCAAACACACTACGCTAATTTTCATTAGCATATCCTATCTTCTAGAACATTTATTTTTTCATCTCCTTGTAAATTGATTTTTCATGTGCTTGTGACTGATATTTGAACTGTGTGTTTGTAGTAACTGACTTATGTAAAAGCGAGGTCCTGGATCTCTCAGCATGAATATATTATGGTGGTGACCTAGTGGGTCCATAGTTAAGGTTGCACAGAGTTTTCACTTAAAACGATGTTTAAATCCCTTAATTAAACATTAAAACTCGCACGAATTCTCAAACATGGACTGTTTCAATAAAGAGGATAAACTTTAATTATTTAGGTACTCAATGTTCTTCTTAGCCCTGTATTTGCAGAATTGAGAACAACTTAAAATTATTCCTTTCTCAGGTTTTTCCAGCGTTCCTAGTATTCTTACTTTCTCTGTGTTCTTTTCTTTTTTTAAATCTTTTGGTTAAGCCTTTCATTGCTATAAGTTGTCATCTCTCTGACTTCATAAAACTACGACAATGTACATAAAATAATTTTACTAAATCCAGTTCAGCTTTAATTATAATAATGCATGATACAGAAGAACATGTAGAAGACCAAAGATGAGAAAGCTCTGTATACTATATTAATTACTGCCTAACAGTATATTGGTTATTTGTAGCTGATACCAGTCTTTGACACCAATGATTTGAAAGAGAAGAAAAGACTAGAGAGCCTATTTAAGAGAAATACCACATGGAAGCAAAATCCAGACTCATACTTACACACCAGTAACATCTCTTCTGTACAGGTGGTTGTCTCCTAATCAATGAACAACAGCTACAGTAGTCCCAAATGGGTGTAAGCTTACCTGTATTTTACCCCATCTCCTTATTCCTTGAGAGCCTGGTTCAAACTTTGTCGAAATGGGTCTTTTCACTGATCTCAGTGAGCTTTGGATTAGGCCAATTAATTCTTATGTTCATTCTACCCAGTTATCACCTGGTTTCTCTGCATTAATGTCTGTTTTGAGCCTTTTTCTTTGAATGGGTTCTGTAAACCAGTTGTATACAGCTGTGTATGTTGTACCTGTAGTGACCAGCAAATACAGCTCTCCTTGGTAACATCTGCAGCCTTCTGCTGAGCTGTAATCACATTCTCAGCACAGGTGGAAGCCTTGCTGAAAACAATATATTTGCAAACCATACATATAGGAAGAAAAATTCCTTTAGAAACCAGTATTACATGTATAAGTAATAACTGTATTCAGACGACTTAGCCTCCAGCTATTCCTCTAACTAGCTGGAAATAGAGACAAAATGGAGAAAAAACCTTTACTCCTCATTAGCTTATGGTCTATGGAAATCTTTTTGTTTAAGTCTTTTAGGTCAGGATCTGTGCCTTCCCACCATTTTCACCTGACTGCCACTGCAGTCACATATGCTTATTAGTTCAAATCTCCTGTCCACTAAGACACTACAGCTAGTACTTTTAATTATTTTGGAAAAAATTCTTGTCCTTGTAGCAGCAGCAGCTAGGGTCTGCAAAAATAGTTACATGAAAAAACATTATTTCTGAGTATGCTAGTTCTTGAATTTTGGAAAACACAAGTACTATATCCTGAGATTGCATGCCGATACCATAAAAATTCAAAAATACTTATTAATTTGAAGAATTGCTTATTGCTTTAGGCACTGGATGAAGAGTGAAATTAATGGGAAGTTCTTGTTGTCTCCAATGTATGAGGAAATTCTCAAGCCCTTCCAGCGCAGGGGCTGAAATGTTGGAAGTGAACAGGCTTGCTGTACTTGCACATTGCAAGGTTCATGTGGAAGGGCTTGTGAACAGAAGCTACTGGGCCTGAAATGTTCCTTTGTTGGTGATGTTCTTGCATTTTACTGACTTGACTGTGTGTGTACTTCAGCAGTCTGAAACAAAGCATACTGGGGAGGAATACATGAGAGCAGTAGTGAAATAATGTGGGGAGTCTGATTTGTATGGGTTTGGAATCTTTGGCAATAGCACCATATCAGTGGTATTTTTACAATTTTCTGGGCTTGCTAGCCTGTACAAATTCTCTTCATTCTTGGGGGGGGGGGGGGGGGAGGGGGGGGGGGCATAAAAAAGCAGATCCAAGCACAGTATATACATTGTGACAGCAAGGGGTTAAAGAGATGTAATTATGCATTCTTCAGTAAGTGTTCTGCAGTCAGCACTATAGCAAGGGTTTTAATAGAAGCTAAAAAAAGAAAAAAAAAAAAAGGCAGAGGGAGAATATGGAGAGGTCAGATCCAAGGATTCTGTTAGGGTTTTCTTGTGTTTCGTTTTTCCTTTGTGGCTTATTATACTCTCTCCTGGTAGAAACAGAAGAAAGCATTATGGACTGTTGGTTCCTTCTACTGATAACGTACACTTGATCCCTTTGCTTTATGGTAATGGTAGAGGTGAATTTATGGAGTTAGTTTTTGAAGGAGTTCTGAGCCATCCCAGTGCTTGCCATGGTCCTTATATATTCCCCAGCTCGTAGTTATTGCAAAAAGTACGTTGCAGCCCTGTGAACACTGAGCATTTCACGAAATGCTATTTCTCGGCTGTGGTTCTCCCATTCTGTTTGAGAGGATTTGAATTTCTGGCAAATCCATCTGCTGGAAACAGTTTGTTTTGCACCTTTTCAGGTGATTTGGGTAGATGAATGGAAGTTCTTGCACAGTCAGTATTTCAGGCTGACTTGACTGGTAAAGGTAAGCTTTCCTCACTGCTGACTAAGCCTTTGAGGGACCAAGGGGAAAAAAGTGGAATTTTTTTCTTCTGCCTACTGTACATGATCATTGTGGTGTTCTTCACAGCTGGAATAAGAGGTTGTGGAGTGTTTCGGAACAGTTGCAGTAGGGAAGCAGAGCACGTAGAATGGGCAGGATATTTGGGATATGGGCTGCCCTCTTACTTCTACCCTGTGAGTTAGCCTGAGGTCTGACTTGCTGAGTCACTCAGTGCACCAGATCCTTCTTTCTTTATTGAACTAATATAATTTGCAGTTGGATTTCAACATAACAGCAAAGCATTTCTGGGATGTATTTGTGTGTTTGGTAATATGGTAGTCTGAAAAAGTTTTTGTTGTTGTTGTTTTCCCCCTTTTTCTTTCACATGATACAGTTTTCATTTTTTTCCCTGGGTACTTTCCTTGTCTAATTATATGGAAAGAACTGCAGACAATTAAATTAATGGGATTTCTCCCGTCATCCTTCCCTGAAAAAAAGAAAAAAGAAACCCAAACAACCTGCCAAAAATAGCTGCTCTTTTGGGATAAAGATCCTTAGCCTTGCCATTGACCTTATGGGGAACGGGCTCTTGTGATCCCCCCAGAGAGGGGGGAGGGTGAGTTTCTTAGTTGATGTGCTGGTGCAGAGTTCCTTGCAAATAAGAACCTTTATGTTAAGTTAGTTAATTGTATGGGTCTCCTGAAATGCATCGTTAGGGAACAGTCTACCCTTAAGGACAACTGAAATTTTTCCTCCTACCCTTGATAAACACCAGTTTGAAGCTATTGATTTCTCTCCCTAGAAAAATAAAAGTTAAAAAAATACTCCCATCATGCTTCTACTCTTTCTCCTAACTTTCTTTTCCCCCTCCTGTGTCTCTATCATTTTAACTCTGCAAAATTCTGAAAGGGTTGCTGTGAGGAGGAAGGATAGTCTGGTAAGTGTATTTCCTAAAGCTTTTGGCCTTTCAAGGTTTCTCTTACGGTAAGGTTGAACTGTGCCGACGACTTGGATTGAGACGATGGGGGAGTAGTGTGCAACACTTTCTGCTTCCGATAGCTCTTTGTTGATCTAAGAGAGAGCACTTAGAGAGTGGTAGGTCATTTATGTGATTATGAAGAGCACTTGGTTCTCTCTTATTCAAGATGGAAAAATAATAGTTTTTGAATAAGAGGTTGCTGTCAAGATGACATTGAATGTGACTTCTCTTCCGTCTTCATTCCCTCCCCCACCAGAAGAAAAGCAGCGCTGGAACTTCTCAGGACAGGGCTGGATTTTTCCAACTCCATGTGACTTTCTCTTTTCGTTTGTTCTTTGTTCATTTTATTCCTCACCATTTCCTCTGTGTGTAATGTTTATACTTCTTGATGGTGTCTGGGTATTTATGGTAACTAGAAATTTAAAAATAAATGTAATGCATGTAAGGCTCTATGTGTTGTTTTAAGTCTTCTTTTTCCACTTTGCAGAATTAAGCTGTGAATGTGTGATGTGGTATCTGCTGGGGTGACAGATGTCCATTCCTGAATGATGCTGTGTTCCCTTTGTGCTTTATTTATGGAGTGATTTGCTTCTAAAATAATCTCTTAATCTTTTCCAAACTACATTTCTGCATGTGCTCTTTTTACATATGCCATCATTTAGGTTAACGGACTAAAAACTGAAATTACTCCTAAATGCTTTGTTTCTAAAGCTAATAAGTGATATAACACTGTCATTTTTGGTTTGATGTGTCCTTTCAGAACTAGGTTAAGTGTGTAGTTTGGTTTTGCTCTGGTGGTTTTTTTGTGTGTTTGTTTCCTGTAGCACAGCCATAATGAAATTGTGTTTTAATTTCATTCACTTATCAAATGAAAAGACAACACTAATTTGTCCTTCTTTATGGTAGGTTTGCCTTTATACCTCAGAAAGGGAGCTATATCCACAAATTAGGACACGATTGCTCCGAGTACAGAACGTAATAACATATTTTATGAAAATAATTAACGGTTACTCTAGGGTTAATTTATTTAAACCAGTTTTGAACACGAGTACACACTAGTTCATAAAAAATTTCCTTTTTGTAAACTTTAGCAAACATGGTTTCAGCTTGGGGAAGGGCTGATCAGTGGAGTATGTGTAATTCCTTACAGCAGGGAGGATGTTTTTAGATTCTTTTATTTGCAGTCTAAAATTAAGTCTATAAAGTGTGTTGAGATTTTTTGGATGTCTGTCTGACACACTGGAAAAGCTGGAATTTTTAATTTCTGATTTTTGGAAAATCAAAACTTTCTTGGAGCTGGCTTGAGGAAAGACACTGGAATGTTTTGTCAGTTTTCTTTCTGAACACTTTTTAATTTTTTTTTAAATATGGGTGTAGAAATGAACAGTCATTTGAATTTCTGATTAAGACACCTCAAAGTTAAATAGGAAGTGCTGAGAACTTCCATGATTTATTAGTCAACTATCCAAAAATCACAGAAAATTGTGTGCAAGCCCAAAAAAGCATAGTGATGCCATTGATCTTCAATTACCAGACTGTGGGAACTTCTGAAGGTTGGACTTGGTTTCTCATAGAAAGTAATCTCGCTTAACCTTAGTCTCAGATTTAGAACTATTTGGGCAGTAGTACTTCATGTTTTCTTTACTACATATGAAAGCTCAGGATCAGTCCTGACTACAGATGACTAGTATTGAGCAATCACTGCTGAACAAGAACTGTAGTTCTGGCTCTATCAACTGAACTCTTCCCGAGGGCACTCACTATGCTGCAGCCCCTGCCACCCACAGTTTTTCTGGAAATCTGCTCGGTTCCTCTTAGGGCCCTACTTTACAGAAACCTGGCCTTGCTCTTTCAGCGGCCGCTCGAGCTGTTTGGTGCTGGGGTGGGACTGCAGTAACGATTCAGTCTGTATCAGGAGCGGGCTTTTGAAGTGACTCTCGCAGTTGAGCCCCGTTACTGTACATCAATTCCCGTCATCCAGTGGGTGTGGATTCCTTTTGGATGAAACTAAACTGAAAAATGTGCCCCAGGAGCCTGCCTAATGCAGTCCAGCTGCTAGCGGGTACTCGGTCCGTGGGCTAGCCCAAAGGACCAGCCCGCCGAAAGGGGTACGGCATGGTGCTGGGTGCTTGGCACCAAGCTCTCCTGCCCGCACCAGCTCCTGTGGAGCCGCGCCGCTGGCTCTGGCAGGCGTAGGCTTTCCCTTCAATGGGAGATGCTGCTGGGCTGCATCTGGATGTTTTACATAAGGTCTGGATCCAAAGTCCTTTGAAGTCTTTGAATGACTTCCATTGACTTTAATAGGCTTTGTGGCAGGCCCTAATGATTTGGTTGTGATCTGAAAAGGGATGTTCAGAGACTTCTCTATAATGAGAAAATGTTACCTTTTAAAGAACCGAGTTCAAATAGCCTGATCAGTTCTCAGGTGGGAGTGAGCTTCTTGCTATCTCCTGGAATCCTTTTGTCCCTGTCAAAAAAAAAAAGTCAGAAAATTAGTACTTGTTGCTCAAGTAAGTCTAAGGTTGAAATTAGCAGAGGAGTTTTAGGTCATGGATTGAACTGCACTGACAAGCAGTGGAGAGATTTGCACGGTGCAACTATCTGCTCCTCTTGAAATTGTGCAGTAAGCCCCTCCTCACCAACAATTGCTTTGCTCACAGTTTTCAAGTAAAAACGCAGAAGAGAGAAAGGAAGAACTCAACTTAATGTTCATTTGTACTAATACTGTTCTGAGATGAGTGATGTGATAGGTCTAAAACCAGTGCTAATTAAAAATCTCAAGTTTGTTTTTAAAGGTGAGGATAGCATAGGAGGCATTTCACTGTCCTACTAATTGAATAACAAAGCTACCAATGCTTTCCATATCCCTGTATCTCATGTGTTCCCCTCCTAAGCTTTATCTCTTTTCCAGAAAAGCTTCTCAATTTTTTTTTGTGTGCAATTACATTTTTTTTATCACATAAGATGTTGTTTGACCAGTATCCAGGGAAGCTTCCCTTTCCTCCTGCCTCTGAATCCTTTCATGTGAGGTAGGAAATCAGCTTACTGCTTTAACGAATCAATGTGGACAGCTTGGATCTGTTGAACTTCCGCTTCTTTATTTAGTGTATTATTTTGTTTACTTAATCTTCATCTTCTGTAAATTAAAAAAAATCTGTACTTTTTTTTTCTTTCCAAAACAGGTGTATACTGTAATAATGATGTTTAAACAATCTCAGAACAAAGTGTAGCTCCATTTCATCATTGGATGCTGTGATCTAGTAGAACGTTTATTTACAATTATATGTAATTGTGTGTGTCTTCCTGTAATGTTTGTCTTAATATTTTTATTTGTACATGTGCATGGAAGAGTTCCTCTGAATTTGCGCTGAGACTGATTTTTGGCAGTTATCCTTGCCTTTTCTGTGTAATTACTTTGAAATCATTGAACTTATGCCCATACAACATTGCAGTAGTGGTGAATTAGGGTCGTGCTTTTGATAGTTCTTTTTATTCTGGTTGAAATACTCCACTGATCCAGGTGAGGATGAAATGTTGTACTAAGCTGTGAGCCGTTTTACTGATTGGGTTCATGCTGCTTACCTGCCAGCACTTACATTCTTAACTGCATTAAGTACAGCTTCTATTTCTGTGTGCCTTGGAAATGCAAAGGAGTGGAGAGAAAACTTAAAATCAAAATTCCTTGGTTTCCTAGCATTGATGCACCAGCTGTAGCTGAACAAAATGGTCTTGAGGGTCTCACATTGTATTTTTGGTAAAGGTGTTATTCTGTCCTTTGTTTTTTAAGTGCGTTAGCTTTAATAAAATAAAAAAACCAGAGCAGAGACCTTTTTTAGACTCTTCTCATTTTTCCCATCTGCTTTGAAGCAATGTATTAGCTTGTTGAAAGGAAAGCATAGGCTGGTGTTCCCAGAAGGTGTTTTGTGCTCTCAGAAGGTGGAGGGTGCTGGTGGCATTTGGAATAAATAAATAAAATGCATGGACAGGACACACCTGCAGTTGTCTCCATCAGCCATTTGCAATCCCCATGTTCCTCTCATCTCTGAAATCCAGACCTTGGCAGTGATGGACACAGGCTGGCTGATAGTCCTCGAAGAAGCCAGCCCCACGTACCGTTCTTTTGTTTCATTTTCTAAAGCCCCTCTATCGGAGGGAAGCAGTCGCAGAGCCTGCATAGTGTCATGCAGATCTGGAGGACGTAGTTCAGTGCTGGGGCCTGGGGTTGCCATGGTCTCGGCTGCCTGGTTTATTCGCTCATCCCGGGACCGCTGGCTTCCCTGGCTGGGAGCTGTCAGGGCGCTCCCGGCTCCCTGACGCTGGCAGCCTGTGCGGCTGGAAGGGGTGCTGCGCCGCTGCTGAGTCAGCTGGTTTCCCCCCCTTCCCTTCAAGATTAGGAAAGCAGGTGTTAAGTCTCATTTTGAGAATTTATTGTTATCTGTTGCTGACGCTTTAGAGACCACTCTGCTTACCCGTCTAACAGCCAAATGCAAGCTAATAGTCTGTACAGGCCATTGAAGCCTAAAATCCTGCTAATTCCTTCCTCTAATGAATAATCCCTGATCTCTATATGTGCCTTGACTACAGAAGGGCTAATTATGAAATTCATTGTAAGGAAAATTTCGAACTTGTGATTTCTGTGCCTGAGATTTGTAAATAAATAATGCATCTGCTTGTATACCATGTGCAAAGTGTAGCTTTCGTATGTGAAGTTAAGTATCCCTGAAGAAATTTAGTTAAAATAAATGAGATTGTAAAAAGTTCCTTTTGCTTGGAGGATTAATCGCTCATAGTTTAGGGAATAGGTTGCTTGTTCTGTATGAAAGGTCATTCGTTTTAACCCTTAGGAGAGATGTTGTATGTTGTGGCGGTGAGTAAATTTGTTAATAGCTTTGAAGAGGAGAGAAGCTTCTTCCCACTGCAGAGCGGGAGCTGGGATTCTTGCTGGGACCTGGAGAGCCTCCTACTCTCCCCAGCAGGTAATTTGGAGAAGGTGTTACCATTCCATGCCTGGAAAAGTATGGAGATGGTAAATCTGGTTCTTGGGGTTTGGTGAATGCTTGTAAGAAACAAGTCTAGTGATCTTTTAATTTCAAATGAAAAAAAAAAAAAAAAATCTAAGCAACCTAAGTATTGGGGTAGAGATGTTGCATAAATTATAATGCGCACCAGAGGACACAGGATGTGTTCATTCCCAAGCTGCATGATTATTTCGTGTTGTGAAGGGTTAGCTTTTCAATTGCAAAGCTTAATCACTTTTCAAATGAATATTTCATAACAGTTATTTTTTCATCAAATATACAACGGCATGCTTATTTTGAGCCTCATGTGGTTGACATTAGTTTTCAGCAGCTTTAAATTCCTTTTATTTCCCCTCATCTCCTATTCTTGTTTTCAGCCATGGATGGGGAACAAAATATTTGTGAACGTTTCCTGATGAGTGGCTCATCTTGTGGCTGAGAGCTAGGGAGAACACAGAAGTTTTAGTGAAATTAGTCCCAAATTCTTAAAACATTTCTCATTTATTTCTTGCTGAGTGCAGCTTACGTGACTGATACAAAATATTTTAAACTTAATTTAAAATGAAAACACAATTGTTGGAGACCTCTGCCACTACTAGTAAACCCTGTTTAGTGATACAACACAGCTGCAGTACTTACTACTTTTTGTTCTTGGATGAAAGTTATCATAAAAGTGCAAGCAGTTGATCACCCTTAATATAGCTTCTTTTTGCTAGAAGTGTAGGGCAAGGGGGATCTATATAGTTGCATATATACCTCTGTAGTGATCTGTATAGGTATCTGAGAGTTGCCCTGGCTTAGGGCAAATTTTGGATAGTAATGAGGTGGCGCGATTGCCCTGTTACATATCCTTCAGTCCCCTAATTGTGGGGGGGGTTCTGTAGCACTGCTGAGTTGGCTCATGACTGCTTTCTGCATCTCTTGAGTGCTTTGGCAGGTGGATGAAAATTAAACAAACTTGGAGGTTTTGAATTATACTAATGGGCCAAGCTGGCTTGAAAATAGGAGAAATGCAAAGCTGACCTTAAGGCACCCTTGCTTCTTTTTCTGTTCTTTTAGTCAAGAATTCCTTTGGTACTCACCTGTCCAGTCTGTTCAAAAGTAAAATGTATTTTCCTTTGAAGTATGCAATACAAGAAATATTTACAAAAATATCAAGTGTTGTTTTGACTAGACAGACTACTTATTTTTCTTGTCTAGTTATTTTGTTCTCATACTTTGCAGTATATTTCATAGTGCACTTTGAAGCCTACAGAATATAGTATTTGTCTTTTTTCCTTCAAAACAAGAAGAATAAATATCTAAAACTCATTACATTGCATATGTAAGGCACAAGATAGTCTGGGATTGAGAGTAGAGCAGTGCATTGTGCTTGCGCCCTTGTATACTGAACCAGTGGTATGAATGTAAAAGCTCTACGCAACTGATGCTCTTTCTAGAAGGGGAGTATTTTAGGGGATTTTCCAGCCATATATTGGTCTGTGCTATGTTCAAAATTTAAGCATGCTCAAATCTTGGGCAGTCTATTTAATGGTAGTTATATCAAAGAGTTATCTCTTGTGTTTGCCATCTTTTCCTTTCACGTGTGGCGATGCCATGTTCGCCAGGATTGCCTACATGTTTGTGTGTTTTTGTAATCAAGCACAGGATCTATAGGCTCCTTGTGACACGGTTGCACTTGCCTTGTGTTCCAAAGTACAAGTCACTTTCTTCTGTTTGTCCACTTAGTGGAAGTTGACTGTGGGACCATTTAAATAAGTAGTAATTTTTTTCTGTTGTTAATTCACAGTTAATACCAAAACCCAGGAATGACTGGATACTTTCTGAGCAACATAAGATCCATACTGTTAAACCACATTATTATATGCCTGTTTAGAACTTTTCTTTCTCTGATTTACAGAACGTTTTGTAACAGCTACTCTCCTTGTCTTTCTATATACATAGGAAAAACACTATTTTATATGCTAAATCTACTTGTGATGTATAATTTTCTTCCTGTATGTTATGCCCTCTAGTTCTTTGGGCTTTTGGGTTTTTTTTACTTTACATTATTTTTAAAATCTGTGATTGTCTATACACTTAAACAGTTTCTGAACATGAAATAAAGTTATTTCTCAAATGCCTCAACACAAGTACTTTTCCAATCAAGCACACAGATATGTGATAAAGGCTTAGGAATTACTGACTCTTTCCACTTCTTATTATGTGGTTGGTGGCCATAAGCTGCAAGTCCATAATAAGCCATTAGTGTACACTGTCACGTGGAGAATTCAGGTTTCTTAAGAATTTCAGGTTCTTTAGTGCATAAAACAATCTGCAGAAGTAGTTGCCTTGCTGTTAGGAATTAGGTAGTGTTGGACTGCTGCTGTCAGTACTCTGATGATATAAACTAACTAGAGTTAATCTATATGACCTAGGAGGGAGGGAGCTGACCTCACAAACATCAGTGAATTTCTTCTCGCAACAGTCCTGGGAGGTAGGAAGTTGTATTATTACTATCCCTGCTGAGTATCTATGGCACAGAAAGATTAATGATTTGCCCAAGGTCATGGAGGAAGTGAGATGGAATTGCATCCAGATATTCTGCATCCCGGTCAGATGCCTTAATCACAGGACTGTAACCCTTTAATATTTGTGATTTTTGTTTGCTTAACTGGGTTTTCTTTGTGTGGCATCTTAAAAGCTTTATTTTGCCTTTTTACAATCCTTGCCCAATGTGCCTTTTGTCCTGAATAGAAACTTAGTGAAAAGGATTTTTAGGGACTTCATGTTTTAAGTGCTATCTGTTCTTTCATATATATTAATTCTAAGATTATAGATATTTTCACTTTTTTTCATCAAGTAAATCAGAATACCGAAAATGCAATACAAGCAAAATACTTTTTTCTTTTAATTAATATATTTTTTCCCCCAGTGTTTTTGTGGGAGAGAATTCATCAAAATAAATGATTAAACTGTCAAAAGAATATTAGCTGTTAGTGGTATGTTGATTCATTATATGCCTTCACGTGTGTGGAGTCATTGTGCTCAACAGCGAGCAGGAGATGGGGCTGTCCAAGGGGAGCACCGCAGTGACCATTAGCAGTTGATTAAAAGGGAAGTGTGTGCAGTGAGGAACTGCTCATAAATTACGTCCTTCCAGCTGGAGTTTATCTGTGTAAAAGATGCTGCCAGCATCCTTATTTGTTCATTTGGCATCTGAAAACGTGCACGTAGTCACAAAGCTTTAGGTAGTAGCCTGTAACAAACGTCTGCGCGCGTGCTCTCGCCTGGTACATACTACAGGTATGTGGACTACTCGTGGGGGACTTCATCCTGCCGTGAGCCCTGCGAGAGGAGGGGATACAGAGCAGCTGGCGGGACTGGCCCGGGCGCTGGCCTGGCCCCAAGGCCCGACTGCTTCTATATACAGGAGGTTTGGTCTTTCCTGTCCAGGCAGTGAATGATTTGGCTACAGGGAAATCTGCATTCAGTCTTTGCAGCTCGTGGTCAAAGTGGGTTTTCAATCACTAGCCCAAGGCACGCACTTAATATATAGAGTGCCTTGATGTGGTGCCCTGCTTTGCCACGGACACGTTTGAACCTCAAAGACATCTCCTAGCTCTATAGATGTTAGAGAACAATAATGTCAAATGATTTTTTTTTCCCCCCCTTCATTCAGTATTTATATTCAGTTTCCCTTTACACTAAAAAGAAAGTACTGAAGAGTTACATGAAGTGAATTCATGTCAAAGGTGTTTAACGTATGTGAAGGAAATGAAGCTTGGATTTCAAGCAGTGATCAATGAAGTATAGTATTGTATGATCATTACTGAGCAATAAAGCAGGAAAGGAATTATCACAAGGATGTATATGCCATTCATCATACCCTTTTAATACCTCTTTTTCTTGCTTGCTTTCTTTTTATTGTCTCCTATGTTTTATATTCTTTGATCCTATATATGGGAAGGAAGTTCCCTCCTCCTCGCTGACATTTTTCACCTACTGTTACACAATGCCAGCTTAGAAGAGTACTTTAGGGGAAGAAAGTCTATATACTCTGTGCTTTAAAACTTTGAATAGAATTAAAATACCTTATGCTTCAGGTTTTGTAAATTTTATGAGAAATACTGCTATATCGCGTTTATTCTGAGTACTGTCAGAAAGTCAGTGGCTTTGCTGAAAAACATAGTGAAAACTGGAATAAAAAGTAGGCATCATATTTTTTGCTCTTGACTTGCTGTACGTGAAAAATACCATAGTATCAAAACATATTGTACCTTAGTTGTTGCAGGAGGACAACGGTGGGAAGCATCAGGGGTTCTTTAATTTTGCTTTCTTTGTGCCCTGATCAGTGACCAAGATTGCCAAATGTTTATCCCTCTATATCATACAAAAGTAATTAACTACCTGTGAGTTGTTGAGTATGTAAAGAGGCTTGAGAGCCTGAGATGAAAGAAACAATGCTATAAATGTCCTCTTATGGCCTCCCAGGCCACCCTTCCCCAATTTTGGCATGCTTTGCTCTGCTCTGATATTAGTGTTGTCCAGTGAAACTGGACATCAGTCCCTGAAGTGATACATCATGGCAATCCTTCTGCAGAGCCAGTGTGGTTAATAATAATAATCAATTCAGGGCTTGCAGCATAATCTTAAGCAATGCAAACTGAAACGTAAATTATTAAAGTTTCTGTTGGCAGTGAGCAAATGCACAGGCCTGTACTCAGAAGGAAGGGTGACTCAGCCATATTCCTGAATTGATGTATCAGGCTTCAGTGACATCCTAAGATTTGATGACAGGTCTATTAAGGAGAAAAAATAGTAATTTATAATTTCTGGGATAAATTATTACTTACTGTTATACCCTAGAAATTTTTGTGTGTGTGTATGGTAAATAGCATTTAAAAGATATTTACAGCGTCATTTCAAATGAACAGAACTTTGAGGAATCTGCCTTGAAATGTTCTTAATTAAGATGCAAAGAAATTTATCGCAGTGCACTGTGTAGATATTAATCAGCGTAGGTGGAAAATGGGAACGTACATGATTAGTGATAGTATTTTACCTTCAAACCTTGAAAACAGCTTAAAATGAAACACTCTTAAATCCCTTGTCACCCCCAAACAATATAACATACCATTTTGACTCTCTAATTACCAAACCTAATTTGTTAATTTCAAAGGGGAGCACAGCAGCCTGTAAATGCTCGCAGGACTCTCTGGAAAAGAGCAATGTGGTATAATTAAAATGATCAAGTGGATCTAATTTGGGGGGGGAGGTGTCTTGCCTCGTAAGGTTACTTCAAATTGAATTGGAGTTGGCATATATAGCCTTTAATGAGGTAAGATCCCCAGATAAAACATTTGACTTGCTGTTTATTTTAGTCTACGTTTATTTGCAGGCTTTTATAGTAAGAGAGCTCTGTCTAATGGTCCTACCAACCTGAGTGCTGCTTCCAGCGTAGCAGCTGGCCTGCTGCACGGCTTTGGGAGAGTGTTAGCTCTCGATGGTGAAATTGGTTTATGTGTGTTTCTGATGCATCCATGACTGACAATTATGCTTGAGAAAAAGAAAAATGCAGAACTGAAGCTCCTTGTATCCCTTTCCATGGGTGGCAATGGTGAAAGCATTAAGGAGGAGATTTCCTTCTGCCGCTTGCCTCCATGGGTTAGCTGTGTCGCAGCCAGACTTCAGCTTCAGTCGGATTTTGGATGGAATTTTCCTAGTAAATATTTTCCAGTCCTGTTTTTTTGGGCTCATACAGATGTGCTTTCCCAGTGGACACCCATCTTCCAAAATGTTACTGTTCATGTAGGGGCTGGTAGTGCCTGGCTGGGGGGTGGGTTTGGTTCTTTGTTGGTCGTTGGTGGGGTGAGGTGGTGTTGGTTGGTTTGGTTTAGTGTCTTCCCCCACGCCCCCAGCGTGGGTTAATGAGTGTCATTTTGAGCTTTAAACTCCTCTATGGATATGTCTGTTCTGTGTTAACATGATAAATACTTAATCTGGATAACTTCCTAATCAACACACTTTAGATTGACTACAGTAGGTTTCTTGTTTTGTTTTAACTCTTCTGGGTGTTTGATCTTACAAAGCCTTGTAATAATAAAGCCATATGAATCCTCAGCTTATTATTCGTATTCCTCGGTGTGCCACAAAGGAGGCATCATGGAGCCTTGCGTTTTAAAATAAAACGTTCTGTGAAGAGGATGAGATTTCTCTAGCAAAGAGCCTTGATGGGGAATGCACACAGCGGGAGGACAGCGGGGAGAGGGAGGGAGCGGCTACGCTGGGGATGAAGTTTCGGGGGAGCACTGCCGCTCTCCTTTTGTTTCTCAGCAGACCTTGCCATGTACATCACCACTGTGCTTTGGCCCATTTCCTGGGGGGCTGGGTAGGCTGTCTTAATAGATATTTGAGCACTGGGGAGACAGAAGCGAGTGTCTGCCAAGTGCTTCCCTTCTTAGCTTGGTGGAGGTTTTGCCTGGAAAGGCAGTACTGATTCTGTGACTAGTTGGTATCACCTGGGAGAGCAGAGGTTAATGTTTCAAAGGAGGAGGAAAAGCTGTTTGTATGCAAGTGACATTGAAAGGAGATATGAATATTTTAATACCCGTGGTCAAGGCCAGTGGGTTGTACTACAGGCACATGTTCCATTTTGGCTGGACCCCTTCTGAGCACCAGTTGTCTGGGCTGTGAAAATACAGCAGAGGTCTACATTAACAAGTCCATTATAATGCTCCTCTCTTCCTTTTCTCATGTGCGTAGTAAAACTTTCATAAAAGAAGGGGCCAGAAAGAATTTGGTAATGTTACGTGGCCTTTTATCGTAATCATCTTAGCAAGCCAGTGTTGCCTGTGATGGCTAATGTGATTGTAAACTAATGCTGTACTTATGCAGATCAGCCAGTGCACATCAGCAGAATTGCCAGCATCTGTAAAGGTGTTGGGATCATTCCTCATGTTTTTTCTTTCTGTTGATCTTGAACAATGTTAGCAGCATTTGCAACGCAAAAAAGTAACCCTCATGCTTATGTGGTGTTTCACCCCCCGCCCTTTCCTGGCTTCCTTTTATTGTATCACACTCAAGTTAAACAGTGATTCTGTCTACAGCATTCTGCAATAATTACTTTCCCACTACTTAGTAAAAAACTGAAATAGGTAGCTGCAGTAAAACAAAAAGGGGGAGAATATTAGTAAACATTACTGATGTGCTAGTCCTCCATCCACCAGCCATGTATTAGGAGCCTTTGGTGTCCAGTGTTCTACAAATTATTTGTATTAAATCTTTGAAAAGAAGCACGTTTGGACAGAGATGGAAAGTGCAAATTATGAAACAAAAGTATAAAATATATCTCTATAATTCAGTAGATACGATATTCAGTGGACTTATAATTTGGCTGTAGATATATAATTCAGTGCAATGTAATTATTTTGTGTGTTCTGTATTTTTTCATTTCTTGTGTGCAATTGGATGTAGGTAATAACAAGATAATGTTCAGAACTCTACTTCTTCATGGTGTAAAGCCGGTACTTGTTGATAAGAAAAATGGCATGTAAAACAAGTGGATTACGCTAACATTTGAAAAAAATTTTTTTTAAATTGTTTCTTAAACATGTCTAGCAACTACTGAGCCAAGTATGTAGAAGACTTTACCCTCCTAGGTCAGATTCCAGCAAAGCCGTGTTGCTTTTATAGAATAATGCCATACGGCAAACTGACTCAGCTTTAAGCACTGCATATGGTCCCGAGGGGAGAAATTACCCATCCAAATGACGGGTGGATGGCAGGCACGCAAGTTAGGCTGTAGCTGCAGTGTGCTCATATTCTGTTTCACTAGGGCTGCAAACATTCAAAATAGCTGCTTAGTGTATTTGAATTTGATCCTCGTAACAGTAAGGAGCATGAGGGGATTGGAAATAAAAGAAGAACAATAGCTATTTCTCTTTACGCTGCTTCTGTATAGTACTTCTGATACATTGAAGGGAATTAATGTCTTTTGGCATGGTTTATTTCATTTTCCAGAGTGGATCTGGGAAGTGAATGGGAATCAAATACAATTATAGTAGCCCATTTCTCTTTCCTAAATAAAGTTTGGTATGCTCATATTAACTCATATGTCAGTAGTTGCTTAGTTCACATGAGTAAAAGTCAGTTTGTAATAGCTAGGAATTTGACTTTATTTTCTCATAGTGGAGGGTTTTTTGGGAACAGATGGTGGTAAAGAATCCTGGTTGGGTTTCAGTCCATGTTAAGAGTAGAACAGCGGAAAGTGAATGTATACATTCTGTGCTTTGAAAGAAACAAGAAGTAAATACCAAGCACTAACTGAGATGTTCCAAAACAGAGGGCATGTTTTGGGAGGGGGAACCCACCCATTTTGTTAATTTGACAATTGTATAACGTAGACTGTAATCACCGTGAAACTTGAGTAAAACCAGTAATGTTGTCTGATAAATTCATTAGCTGAAGTGCACTAGTGGTAGCTGCCCTGCAGTCTTGTAGTGCTCAAACACTATCGCTTGTCCTACCTGTTTGGTTTTTTTAAGACAACTGTTTGACCTTCTTGCTGTATTTGGGTAAGCTAACAAGGTGCTTTATTGGCTGTTGTCTAAAGGAAATTGTGCTTCAGTGAGTGGCAGAGTCAGTGCGGTTGCTGAAGGACTGGCACTGGAGTCGGGGTGTTCGGTGGAGGGCCAAGACTCGGCGTGTGAAGGCGGCAGTGAAGTTCTTCCAGGAGGGCTGCTGAAATTTGAGAGGTTCGGTAGTGGCACTGCCATTTGCTCTCCTCCATCTAATCTCGGTGGCTTTTCTCTCCCTAGCTGGTGCTCTGCAGCTGTCTGTGGGCCAGGGTGCAGGAAGCCCGCTCTGCGGGGCTGGGGTCTGAGAGTCCCCGGCTGTCCAGCAGCCCTGCTGAGGTGCACCCATGCCTCGTCCTTGATGTAAACCCCCATGAAGCAGTGAGATGGATTGTGCCGTGTTTCCTCCTGTCACGGGCATGACCAAGTCTTTCAAGTGACTTTGCTTTGAAGAGAGGTTTATTGAAGAACTGATATGCTGCTTTGTTGTGCTTGCGTGCATTTTAATTTCCTGCACATCCAGTCCTGATTTTTATAACCAGGCATACTGACAAGTGAAACCCTTGGGTTCAGTTGCGTGTATAGCAATGTTGACTCCTCCAAAATCTTGGAAAGTGTAAAAATGGTAGAGTACTCTCTATACTGTTTCACATTTTTAAGAATTTGTCTGGATGTGTGAGTAGTATTGAAATGTTAAAGAATTTACATCTTCCTAATCTATTGATGGACAGTCTGTAACATGCTAGTCATATAGCCTTGGATTTTTAGCTAGAAAAACACTTTCTGCATTCTATGTGTGGTATGGAATACTGATCTTGGCAAATCCTAGAATTAACTGAGACTGAAGGCATTTCCATTTCTAAAGATTTGTACCTAAATGAGAAATGTGTAGGTATTATAGAGAATAACCCAGGTTTCAGTGCAAGCTGAGCCATTGTTGTCTTCATGGTCTCAAGTAAACTGAACCATCCTGGAAACTCGGTGAGGAAATGGATCCAGTTGAAAAAATATTTTGCATTTGGACCAGATTTCTCAGTTTTCACTATTTGTGAAGGTAGCAACCTTTTCCCAAAATTTCATATGCTATGTTTCCTGTGAAATAAGCAAATTTCTGAAATAATTCCACTGTATGCAAAATAGAGTTTTTAAACTAATCTGTTCAGAGCAATGTTACTTATTTTAATAAGAGTCTTCGAGCCACTGAAGTGTCAAACCTAGGCTGTAATAATCATTCAACACCCTTTTTCCCCTCCCCAAGTTGCACACCATGTAGTTCTTTCAAGTGCTTGTGGTGCACGTTATTGTGACTGCAAAGTATTTAGATTCTCTCCACATCTGTTGTTGCATTGACCTCCTGTATTATCTCTACCTGTTCTTCTTTTGTGGAAAAAAAAAAAATAGTCAGTTCTCTAATTTCAGTATAGCACCAGCTTGAAGTAGTGTATTTTCTGCTTACTGAAGTAAGGCTAAAAGCTGATAAGAGAAGTCTTTAAAATCCTATTTTAGACTGAGTACTAGATTATATGCTTGAAAGGAAGTGAATAGGTATCTTTTACTGATGACAACCAGGACAGATGGAATTCACTTTCTGGCTAACCTAGTTTTTCAGGTTGCTTTCAAAAAAGCACTGCACTTGCAACCATTCAAGGATATTACTGACCAAATCCATGGAAGGGAAATTATTTATATAAAAGGCACAACAATACATGACTGTTTAAAAAAATAATGCTGTTGGGTTTTTATATTTATTTTTGTTTTCCGTAATTTGATTTCATTTACTGTTTAAACTTGCCTCATTGGAACCTAAGAACATCTCTAGACTGTCCTGGGCTCTTGAGTATTTTATTTAAATTTTAGACAGATGGTGGAGGGAGAGGAGTGAGGCTTTCTATATAAATTGCAGAATGAGATGGAGGAATTTGCTAGTTCTGGTTTAATACCTGCATTGAAAACCCATATGTTCTAATTTCCAAGCATTTTAAAGCTTACTTAATATCCAGTACCGATGCTTTCATGTATTCATAGAGTACTTGGTGCTTGTACGTACTCGTTAATATGAACGCTGCGTGACTGGTAACTCCTTCCTCTTTCTCACCTTGAGAGCAGGCTGATAACTCTCAGAGCTTTTCGTTTGCATATTCCTATTTCCAGTCAGGACACACCTAATCAAGGTTTTTTTTGTGTGTTTGATTTACATACTCCCACAATTCTGAAAGTCTGGGTACAGTTAGCATTGCACAAAACGCATTTTCTAACTTTTGAAGAGACAGTGTCGTTTCTTTCTGGAAAGGGACAGGGACTGTTTGGACTCTTGACTTCTACTGCCTGTCTGTCGTCTTCCTCATCGTTAGTGGGAGCTGGAAGAAGGCTATTAATATCTCTGTACTATAGATACTTACTCCCTTTGACATCTGCTAAGGCTGGTAATATTGTTCCAAATATCCAGAAATACTGGTCTTTTTCAGGAAAGCTTGTAATTATTAAGCTCATTCCTGATGTGTCTTGCATCAGCAATAAAGCTAGGCTATTGTGTGTTTTCAGGAAAGATCCATCCTGGAAAAGCACCTCTTTGTCTCTGTGTCTTCTGATTGTCTTCTGACAATCCTGCATTGTCGGTGGGTCTGCCCGATTTCTACCCTACCCTACCCTACTATGTGGTCTTTATCTTCAAGATGTTCACACAAATGCTGGACAATTGTGCTGCCAGACTTCTGTCAGATGATTTCTAGTATGTGTTACCTAGAGAATGGGATCTTGAACTGATCGCTTTGATGGTGAAGAGAATTAGGAGCCTGATTGTATGGGCTGGTGGTGGATTCACAAGAAAGTTGTTGTGTGTCTGTTTGCAGAGAACTCATTTATTACCAATATTAGTAATTCCCTTTTGGACAGGCATTATGACTATTCTTTGAAGCACCGGCATGCTTTTCTGCTTGCTTCCTCATGAGCTTTCCAAGTTGATGTTTCCTTTGAAGACTTGGTACCTTTTTCTCGGTGTTATCGTCAGGAAAGCGAAATAGTGACTGACTGACTTGAGTAACTGGACTTGTTTGCAATGGTCATGATACACTTCTTGAGAGAGGAATAAACTTTCATGTAAAATGTTCTTCTTGCCAGTAGGCTGAGCAAAATTATACCTTGAAAGATACATTTCTGATGCATGTGATTTACATTTAGCTGACCACAGATTTCAGTTTGGGGGGCTGAAGAGCTGATTGAGCCGAAGAATTATGTAGTGTCTTTTAAGCGTGTCTGGAATCTCTGCCTTGACACTTGCAAGCTCAGCGCTGCTCAAAGGATCTTCGTCATCTTGAAGCAGTGATTGCATGAACATCCTTTCTTGCTCAGCGGGGTAGTAGTGTGTGTCTATGCAAGTAAACCAAGCAAGGGTCTAGGAACATCTTTCCTAAATTAGGTTGCTTCTCTGTTTTGGACAACTTTGAACCTTGCCGTTCCAGGCAAAGGATCAATAATATCAAATTAGGTAATCACCTCTTACCTGTTTAGATGATGGCATGCTTGCAAGAGCCAACCCCCACCCCAAACTCCACACCCCAAGGACCAACAGGAAAGGAAAAGACAACTG
>NW_010520328.1:23125-39484 GCF_000687285.1 Phaethon lepturus
CAGACATCAGCAAGATCCCTGTTTCCACTGGCAGTTTAACTAACTTGGCTGTTGAACTTGTTTATGAATATAGAAAGGTGAAAAGGCCATGACTGCTAGTAAAATCCCTTTCTCACTGTTGCCCCTTGAAAGAAAGGTATATTAGGCACTCTTTTGTTTCAATCAAAAGACAGTCCTCCCATGCTGTGCCTTAATCCTAGTGAAGGGCTCTGACACATTCCTCCTATGTGTGTAGGGCCCATAAGGCAAACTTACCTAGGATGCTGAAGTAAGGGGGGAAGAAAAAAGAAAAAACCACAAACACCCCAAACCCTCCTTTTTCATCCTCTTTTGAGGGTTAGGAAAAATCAGAATTTATGTTATTTAAATAGATAGTTATGTGTCAGTAGCACACAGACTGCTGGGCCTCCCCTAATATTGTTAACATTAAATACCTATCAGCTGCATCTGCTTCACCTCCTGTAGGCTGAAAAAAGGGAGGATTTGTAACAAAATAAAATAAAATAAAAAATTAAAAACCCCAGACACATTTCCACTGGCTGATCTGTGTGTATGTTCTATGAGCACTTGTTAGTGCTGACATTTCCCCATGTGAATATTTTGTGTGGGCATTGTCCAGTGACCAACACTTGACTTTCCTGTAGTTGGTACATTTTACCTGTTCTCCCCAAATTGTTATTTTTTCCAGGATAGGAGAAGGAACAATACTGTTGATGGGTGCTGCAGCAGTTGACTTTCCTGTGAAGCTACAAAGGGTTGTGAGAGCCGAGTGTAATCCATGTAGCTGCTTTGCTGTTCCCAACCTCTGTATTTTTAGACTGTGGTGCTCCGTAAATTCCATCCAGGCAGTATCACTCAGAGGCAGGGCACGAAAAAGCCTTCTTACCAAATACGTGGTTTTTTTCAGACTTCTACTTCCACCCATCCAAGGACCCTTTTTTATGGTCAGCAAAACACTGTGAATTTGTGCTAATGCATGTTGTGCCTTTTGTGTTTCAATGTTTTAAGCTGTGGGGTATTTTTAGAATAAAGAGGTGGGCAAGAGCTTTGTCTCCTGTTCATATAGAGAGGTTCAGAATGTGGTTTCACTAGCTATGGATTTACCATAGGAAGAGGTAGGTAGAATGAGATCAGTGCTAGAATTCTCCTAAATATTTAGAAAAATAAATGGCAAAAAGGAGGAAGAAATCTGAAATTTCTGAGTAGCTGAGACAATTTCTATAAGGAAATTTAAGCTTCAGAAGTGTGAGGAAACACGTGCATGTTTGCTAGAGACAACATAAACCCTAAAAGAAGCAGAAATAAATCTTTGAAGTGTAATTGCAAGGCAGTCTTCTTCCATTTAATTGATATTTAAACATGGGCTACCATGGATCTTTGCCATTTAACTGACATTAACAACCTTGGTTAACTTGGTTTGGAGCTTTTTATTTTATTACACTGGTTTGTTTGTTTTATGTTAATTTCACTTTAGTGCTTAGATCCTTGTAAACTTTCTTTTCTTTTCTTTTCAAAAACAAACATCAAACATCCAGAATATCTGTTTTGTTTTAATATTTAAACATTTACACACATCTTGGGCATAATTATATATGCATTTTATAGCATGAAAAAGCGAACCATATTGATTGTAAATCCTAAACATCTGCACTGCAAACCAAGACCATACTTTTTTGTGCACCTTTCTTTTTCTAAGTTTTTCTTCTCATTATACTTTAAATATTTCATTTTTATTAAGTAATTGCTGGCATTGCTTTTGGCTTACCCCACACCTTTATTTTCATTTAAACAGTTTCTCTCTTCTCCCCATCTATTTTCTGCTTCGATAACTTGTTTGGAATAAACAAACCTTAGCACAGGCTTTTTGGCCGCAAGTCTGCAACTGCAGTGGCGTAGGTGCAGCGAGCAGTGCGTGGCAGCCGCGGGCTTCTCCTGCAGCAGAGGTGTCCTCCGCGGTGTCCGTGTCCTCCCTTCTCTCCCGCGCGCAGGCACGCCACCTCACCGTAAGGCATGCGCTTGCGAGGGGTTTCCACATCTGTAGTTAATGTCTGTGGACACGTGGTCACCGTTGATACCTCATGCTGTCACCGCAGCCCTCGGCCAGAGGAGCGTAAGTGACTCCGGGTACGTAGTAACTTGCTCACACACCCGTGCTTTGCTTTCCAGGGCTGGGCACTGGAATTTAGGTAGGTGGCTTCTGATTGTCTTTGGAATAGGCAAGGAGAAGTGCTTTCTGCCCCAAACACCGTATACCACTTGTACTGCATTCATGTCAGCCAGCTGTTAACAACAGTGGCAGCTGTATTTTAGCTGCATTAGAGTACCATGGACAAAAGGTTCCCCCTGCCCCTGTCAGTATTCTAGTTTTTCTGTAAAGCAATCCATTTGTTAACTTTTCCTGGTTTTAGCAAGCTTTGAGTTTGTCACAGTGTTTTAATCAGCTGGGAAAGTTCACTGCAAAGGAACTGACTGCACATAAAGCGTCTTCACATCAGCAGCAACATTCTGCTGCCTCGGGACACCTGAGTATGCTGCTCATTGTGCTGTCCAGTGGGAAGAAATGTTCCAAAATTTGCCAAGCAGAAGAACTAAACACAACCTCATTTCTTTTTCCTCTGTCCAGTCATTGTCTTTTTTTCCATCAGTAATTTCAGCTGCGGTTGAATTTCTGATTATGTATTTGCATTTTCATGCAATGTTTTACCAACTGTTCTTTGCCTAGGGTTTGGGGGAGCTTGGGTTTTTTTTTTTGGTAGTGATATGTATGGATTCTTGTATACAGCTGTAGTGTATTCAGCACGGTGAATTTAGAGAGAGAGCAAGCATCAGTGTGCTGCCACTGCTCATTTGTTGTACAGTTTTGGTTGTGCTGGAACATCTGATGAAGTTGCCACACAACAGAACAGCTTTAGGGCTGCCTGAAGAAATTTCTTTCTCTGTCATTTCTCTTCCTTTCCTCCTTGTGATCTTCCACAAGCTTAGTCTATTAAAATGACACAAAAAGCCTGTTTTGATCCATTTAGACACTCAAGCATGACGACGTCATGTTTGGACATGTTGAACTACTTGTAGCAGAAGAGTGATGGAAACTAAGGACCACTGTAGGCAGCTAGATTATATAGGCCTTTTCATAGATTAATTGAGCTCAGTCTGGTTGCCTTACCTGCACCTGCTCTGCTCTGTTTGGATAGCTGCTCCAGTATTTGTCCAAACCCATCTCTTCTCTGTTTTTGCCTTTCTTTCTATACATTTGTCTTTGAAGTAGACTATCTACAGACTTCACTGTGAGCTATTGTCTGTCAACGCTCATTAGGCTTCTGTAACAAGTAGGAATTCGAGTGCATCTGGACTCTGAGCATTTTAAGTGATGCAACTGTGTTGGTCAACTCTGGATGTTTGATGTGTCAATGGGTGAGAGCTGCTGTATTTTTTCTAGTTACTCTGTTCTTTTTTTCGGTGTGAAAGGTGTGTGTTCCTCTTCTGTTGAATTTATTGGCCATATTTGTTATGCTGCTGTCAGGCGTAACTAGGTCAGTGTACTACAAACAAACATTACATGGCATGAAATGTGGATGTACAGATGCCTCCTGCACTGAATACCCCCCTCTCCCCTCCCAAATCCAAAACAAAATCCTCAAACCTTTCCATTTGAAGTGACTTCCTTGGCAGCATTCATAAATTCCTTCAATGTTCGCTGTGTTGTAGAATTTAAAAAGTGAATGACTGAGATCTATGGACACACTTCTTCAGAAATCACTTAGGTATGGGCATTGAGTTCAGTCATATCAGAAACTACATTTATAAATGACACATAGAATTCATAAATATATTTATAAAACATGGGGTTCAGGCTTAACTGATGAAGTCCCACAAGTGTAAGTGTGGAATCCTAATCACTGTTTACCTTCTTAAACTGGTCGTTATCTGGTCTAGAGGGTTTTTTAAGTAATTAAGTCTTTAAAAAAGTTCCCTCACTGAATAATGAAGAACAGAAGTGTCTTGAGAGCACCTGTATCTTCTGTGTTTGCTGATACAGAAGTCTCCATATTGCAGCAATGAAATAATGCAACGTTTAGGGAGAGTAAGAGTGTTTAAAGTTTTTGGTTGGTTGGTTGTTATTGTGATGAACATTTTGTTTTCTGTTGAAATAATTTTTGAAAGACTATTTCTTTTCATCAGTACAGTCTTCTCAAGTGCTGTTTACTTACGGTTTAGATGCCTCTGTTTTTATTTATTTAAGTGTTACTTTTGATTTTGAACATGCCATAAAGAATTTTGCTGTTTCTGATCTAAGACTTTAGAGTTAAAATAAATTTTTTTACTTCTTTATCTTGATTTTATGCTTACTGGAAGTCCTTAATGAGAAATAGGTTTTATTTTTCAGGAGATACTTGGTAAGTTTTTTGTATCCATTTTGATGTAATTTGCTGAAGCAATGTCCATTTGTCTACAGAAGTAGGTACTGGCCACTTTTGCTTATGGAGTTGGACACTGCCTGAATAGATTTGTAGTCTTATTTTCCATATATTGAAGACAGTTATTTCATTTAATTTTTGGAAAATGCATCATAAGAAAGCTGTCCTCAACATGTACTTATATTGGAGTACAAAAATCACAGTGTTTAAATGTAAATAAAATAGCCAGTTTTGAGCTGGATGAATAATTTATAAACTGTTCTAGACATCTTGACTCAATGAAAATTCAAACAAGTTTCATTGCAGTACTTGTTACTAGCTTTCTTTTTTCTTAATGCTGTGTTTTGACTTTTATGCACTAAATATGTTTTTAAGTTAAGGAAGTTGTGAAATTAGTTTGAAGCTGCATTAACTCGTTTGGGACTGTATCTTTGGGATCACTGGCAGAAATCAAGAGTGCTGATGTAAAGATTTCTTGGCTGTTATAAGGTTGATTTTGAGTTCTAATAGGAATTTACCTATGAAATTACAAATTAAAGTTGATACTCTCCACGGTGCACAAGTGTAACTTGTGTAAATAAAATTCTAGATACTTTGTTTGCTCAGAGACAGGCAGCTTTTTTTGAGTTGCAAAATTTTTCTCCTACAGTGAAACAGGTTTAGACTTCGGTTGGAATATACTTTAGTGTGACACCCCTTTCAAGAAGCAAGAGGAGTGGAAAATTGAGGCTTTTACATACCAGGCTGGCAAATTGTAGCTTTTCTTTCCAAATGTTGTTCACGTTTGTGCTCACAGAAAGAGAAGTGAATTGTAGACTCATGAGATGTAATATGAGAGAATCTATGTATATTGATATGTAGTGTCTGGTACAAAGTCCCTTGCAGTGAATGCAAAAGCTGCCATTGACTCCACTGGGCTTTTATCTGGCTATATAACAATCTGTTAAGAGTTTCTTTCTTAAATAGAAGCAGTGTGATTTGCTTTTTTTTATACTGCTGTGCGTATAGTCAATAGGAAAGTGTTTTTTTCTGGCAGCAATTAGGTATTTTCCTTTTTTAGACAATTTTCTATTTCTGTGATTTTTAAAGGTTTTTTAATTTTCATGAATACAAATTGCAACAGTAAAAATTCGCCTCAGATAAAATAATTCTGGAGTAGGCGCATGCTTCATGACTTAAAAGTCAAATGGACTGTATCCGCCTCGTTTGAAACATGAAAGTTCCAGTTTCTGCTGGATCGAGCTGGGGTATGCATTTTGTTTGATATCTGTGACTTCTATACGTATAGACAGCCCAAGAGAAACTAAATCAGTTTGAATTAATCTTTACAGTTTATAATCTCTGCTGTCTCTTGTGTGTCTCTCACTACAGTCCCGCTGTACGCCGTTCTAACGCCAGCAGATAATTCGGTTCTGGTAGAAACAAGTGTCATCTGTTAGAAATCCTACCATCTGCAAATTCAAACAAAAATTAAGCATTTTCCCACAAGTAGCTTCACTGCAGTAAACCAGCTTGCTCTTCCAGGGCGGCTTGCTTGGTGTTGCTTAACCTAAGCAGCCTCCCAAAGCGGGTGCGTGTATTTTTAAATGCCTGTTCGCCCCTTTTGCGTATTTTGTATCCGCTTTCGTGCCGTCGAGAGCGCGGGGTGAGCAGAAGGCCGGCGCGAGAGCCACGCAGGCTGTAGCAGGCGGCTTTTCCAATGGGCTTCCATCTGTCAGGGCTGTGCGCTGATAAAGCTTGCGGCAGCTGGCTCGGCTTGCCGCTAATCCATTCATCCCAGCTACGGATCAGAAGGTGGCCTGTCCCTTCCCAGAGGCCTGTGAACCTTGGAGAGTTGCCGTAGCCCCCGAGCGGTCCCACCGGACCTGCCAGCAAGTACAATGGTAGGGCACATGCAACTTGAGCGAGGGGCATGTGTGGTGGCTCTAGGGTATTGTGCCGGGGACAAAGCCGGTCACTCTTCTCCCAGCTGACCTGTTGTGCCTTCGTCAACAACAGTGTGTTCGCAGTTGAAGTGCTAGCTACGGGTGGAAAATTGTTATTAATGTGTTAGTTGGGAAGGAATTGTGAAGTCCTGAAATACTTTCCTGTGTATCGTGCAACTCGGCGTGCGCAGACCGCCGAGTTGCAGAGTTAGCCGCTCGGAGCTCCAGATGGCACTGACGACTGAGAGGGACCACGGCTGTATGTGATCTTTCCTACTGCTTTTTGGTGTAGGCATATTATTGCTGTTACCAATAATTTATGAGTATAGCAGTTATTTAAAACCATGTAGTAGGTTGCATTTCCATTTCCTATCAAGGCTATGTAGCTTGTTAACTAACAAAAGTAGCAAGATAATTCCTGCCCTAAAAACATACAGCCTTTTGTGCACAAAATCTGTCATTGAGCCTGGAAGGTCTGAGAGGAGGATTGCTGAGAACGCGAGACGCAGCAGAAGATAAGGAGTTCAGAGAGCGAACAGGAATAGAAAGATGACGGGTAGTGTACGTGTGGCAGAGCAGCGTAAGAGCTGAAAGCTGTAGAATGGCCCAGTAAGTTAAGACCTTGTAGGTGAGGGATGTGAGTCTTCAATCATTTGTTAAAGTAGTAGCTCTTTCCTCTATTAAAGAGGAGCTGAATATTTTGGGATGCTTGTGAAACGTGGGATGGCCAAGCATCCAAACAATAAAAATGAAAGATGTAGGCAGGAGTGATTACCTGGCTTGTTCCCTGTTGTGGTTCCCCGGTCAGTAGAAGCAGCACGTCCTCAGCTCCCGCGTGTCTCTTGCAACTGCGTCAATAGATGTGTAGCTCTTCTATTTACTTGATTTCTCTTTTAAAAAAAAAAAAAGGCGCTAAATGCCAGAAGTCACAAGGTAATTAAACAGCTCAGAAGAAATTGGTTTTATCCCACAAAAGAAGTGCCTGAGAGTTTCACAGAATCCCGATCTAATGATTGGCATTGGTCGCAGCAAACACCTTTGGGGCAGTCCAGAAGCAAAATGGACACACTGCTACTGCTGGTTTGATGCCCCAGTTAGTGGCTGACATGACCTTCAGTGCATATGACATGTTAGAAGATGCAGGACACAGCAATTTGAACTGACGTGGAGGATGCAGCATAAACAAAACTGCTCAGAGCTCTGCCACAAGCTTTTTACACCAAAGTTTTGTGGCAGAAAGTTGCAGAGGCTACAAGAAAAGCAATATCATATTCAAAACTTATCTTGATTTGAACTGAGAGGTGGCTCATCTTCACAGACGAATCACTTTAAAAGTGTATTTAGATGAATACTTACACAATAACAGAGAGTAAATGGATTTTGTTCTCCTTTTTTGTGATGAGACCGAGAAGGTATATTTTAAATTAAACATTGTGTTGAAATCCTCAGAAAGGAGAACTTAGTTGCAAGAAAACATAAGCAGAGCAAGCAGTGCAAAATCTAACAGCAGAAGCTAGGTTAGGAAAATCACATTCCCAACTCAGTGGACCGGGCCCCGTGGTTTTGTAGCTCTGCAGTGAACCCAGCTCTGGTTTGTTTCAAACATGGAAATCTATCTAAAGTAGCTACACTGCAGTCCAGACTTACATGAACAGTTAAACTCTCAATACCTTAAATACACTGTGGAAACATGGATAGATGAAACCGAATGTTAGATAAAATTGGATTTGGCATAGTAAATTTATATAGACTTTTTAGGCCAGTGCTATTTCTGTGGGACGCTGTTCTGTTTTGAATCTAATTTTAGTTTGGAGAACTTGTTTGATTTCCTTTTTCACATCCATATGTGCTCATATGGTGAATTTATAGTCTTTTTACTAGGTTTTCATTATGTTAACTCTAATTATTATAGCACCATGGAATATATCTCATATTGAGATACAAGTTCTTGCATTTATTCAGTAAAAGTATTTTTTGTTTTAGTTAAACATTGTGATATCAGGACATAGGAGTTCAAAACAGTAATTTGGGGGTGGTATGTAAATGGATACAAGAAGAAGGCACGGTAAGATCTGGTCATAATAGAATTTTTTTTTTTCTAGATGAATCAGTTTAGAATTTTCTGAGATTTACTGCAAGTCAAATCTAGCACGTAAACAGAATTAATATGAATATACTCTGCAGATGTTGAAAGATACTATGTAAATAATAATAAAGTTAAAAAAAAAAACAACCACCCTGAAAATAACATCCTAAAAATACAGGTTTCCTGTTCCCTTTTAGTGATTTGGTGGCTCCCAGTACATCTTTTCATACCTGTGCATGAGGTCTTTCCCATTGGGGAATGTCCCTATTCCTTATTTGTCATTATCTTTTGTCTTTAAGGTGAGACTGGAACGGGAGCAGCAGCTTTGACAATGGTTTTTACTTAGATATCAATGCCAAGGATTAAATTTCAAGTGCTCTGTGAAATGCTGTGATCTGTGGAGAGTCTGTTATGAAAAGTGCAGGATTTATACAAATACAGCTTGATAATTATGACTTTCTCTAAAAATACTGGCAACTTTCTCCATATTTCAGTTGTCTTCCTGGCCCAGTGGTATTCCCCTCCCCAAGGCCCCAGTCTTCGGTGTGCAACGCTGTGCCCAAGGCTCATAGATCTCCCTTGGAGAGGTGACGGAAGACTGGAAGCGGCTCTCCCCAGAGCACACAGAAGAAATTACTGGAGGTGGGGTTAGGACTGGAAGGGGATGGAGACTGGGAAGCTGCAGGAGGAGAAGGGTTGAGGAGGAAGACTGCTGGGGTGGACAGGGGAGAATGGGAAAGTTTTGGGCTTTGATGAAGCCCAAAGGACTTCTGGAGGAGAAGGGTTTGAGCCAAGATCCAGCAGCAGAAGTTTGTTTAGAAAAAGTGGAGGGTGAAAATGGACGTGAGGACATGGAAAGACATGGTGAAGCACGCTTACTGATCTTGCTGATGGAGAGATGGGAGATGAGCTATTAGTTGATGAAGTTGTCAGGTAATGTTTTTTCCCATGTTGTGGGAGAACCAATTACGTGTCTGTTGCTGAGGAGTTCTGTGCGATTGCTTTCTAATAGTGGATAATTCTTTTTCGTGGTCTCCAGTGTGGCAGATGTTTCTATGAAACTTCTCCCAGTTGTGCTGCCACCAGTGCTCCCATCCCAGAGCTTTTATTGAATCGTTTTGTGACCTGCCATAAGCCGTCCATGTGGCCTGGCAGTGGTCATATTTGAGCGTTGCCTGCTCCAGGATTCCCACCAAATGTAGTGTGATAGAGACTGATTTTGATAAGAAGATGACCACATGTTTGTAGTTTGCATCAGGACAGAAGGTAGCATTTGTCACGTATTTTATAGTGGTATTTTGATAAATTGTATTGGTCATTTTTACAGTTAAACTCTGGTATATGCTACAGATGGGCATTTGTGTTTAGTGCACTTCTGTGCCACCACAGCACTCTTTTTCTGGCCTTACAGTTGCTCTTCCCTCAACAGTATATGAAAAAAAAAAAAGTCAGTATCCTCAGCTTTTCTTTTGCAATGACAAAGTAGGTGCAGGGAAATAAAACATAATTGCATAATTTGGTGGGCAGGCTTTGACCTGAGCTTAAAAGCTTAAATGACTAGAAAAACCTACCTATTGCCATGTTTGTTTTTTAATTAAAAGTGTGTGAATGGAAGATGTATTCTATCCAGCTACATAATTAACAAAGTGTGTTTAACCTGAAATACAATAGACAAAATAAATGGATGAACAGAAGCAGAAACAGTGAGTCTTGCAAGGAAATCAGCCAGGACTTGTGTTGTTTATTGATATTTAAAAGGAAACTGATACTTGTGGTGTTTATTGATATTTAAAAGGCAATAGGTTCGGTTTTTAGCCTGCAGCTGTAACACAGATCTTTGCACCATTCACAACTTCTTGGGAGGATCCATTTGTGTGTACAGCTTGTGTTTGAGGAAGGAGAGACAGACTGAAATTGTATGTATCATTTTTACGTTACTTAAAAAATATATACGTATTTTGTCTGTAGAAGTATAGGCAGCCATCTTCTGTTCTGGAAATAATACTTACAATTCAGGTTGTATGTTTTGGGGTTTGCTTAAAACATCTTCTTAGCTTGTCCTTCCCCATGCCTTTTCCTCTGCCACCTTCTTAATCTTCCACTTCCCCTCCGACCCCTAGCAAAAAGAGAAAAAGAGGAGAGAAAAGGTGAAAGAAACCAAGGAAGCACAGTTAATTTGCTATGCTTGTACATTCACGCTGAAATAAACGTTATGACAAGGTCAGCAATACACAGGCACGCTCCTTGATGATGGAATAGGTCTGCACGTGGGACAGATGAGGAACCTTTAAGCTATAATCACAGAAGATCATACAAGATCCGTTACTCGGTTCTGCACGTAAGCACACTGCGTCATCTCGCTCCGAACAGGGACCTTCTTGCATTCAGTTCCCTGACTGGACGTTCTTGCCATTACTGAGGAACTTTTTCTCACTTTCAGCTTAAGTGCAAGTTGTTACTGGGAGTTTTTACCCACTTCTGCTTATGCCAGATTGCCCTTGCTCTTACTTAGCTGCCCTTCCTGCCATGGTTATCTCCTGATCATTTCAATTTAGATAGCTTATTTTACTGTAATTTTTTTTTTCATAGGTATGCTTCATCTGTAACTAATACGTACATAAAATACAGCAGTCTAATTTTCCTGCAGATTAGGAGTAGCTCTCTGTACAGCAGTAATTTTGAAAACCACTCATAATACAACGTCCAGTATTTCAGAACTGGTCAACTTCTGACATCCTTTCTGATGTCCTTGATTATTATGATGTTATCTCTAGCATCTGATTTCCAAACTGTCAAAATCTATTATACCTTGGGAAGTGATGTGGATTAAATGTGAATAAATACATTTTATATATAATCTTTTCGCCTGCAGTGATACTAAGTGCATGCCAGTGTATCACTGGAGACCAAGTTTTTCGAGGAACGCATGCAATGTCAGACTCATGGGTCCAGAACACTGTTATCAGAAGTTACTCTGTACATGTTGTTTCCCCAAAACCTTTTTTTACCCCTGTTTGATTATTTCATTAGAGTTACTTCACATAAATAGTAAATACCTTTGTGATGCCACATTGCCTTACAGATAACTCTCATACACTATGAAGTGTGTGAGATTTCTTTACCACTTTCTTCCAGTGCCAAACCAGGTATTTCATGGAACTGAAGAGGAATAGCAGATTTAATTTGTTCTGTATTTAGAAAAACGAAGTATCGTAATTCACGTGTTGAAGTTCAGGATAGTGACCCTGGCTGCTCTGATTCTTGGCTTTTGAGGTAAAAGGCTGGTTCATGTCTTTTGATCTTGATGTTTCTGGTTTGATATAGCTATGAGAACATCCCGCAGAGGATTTCTTTGTCTTAGGGTGGGCAAGACCATTTCTAATTCCAGATTGTCTCCTTGTCTACTACAGTGAGCACCTTAACAAAGCTATTCCTACCTCGGGGTAATTCAGTATCTTCTTCACTTTATCTGAACAACTGCTTGATGAAAGAACCCTACAGACTTTGGGGAGCAGCATTAAGAGCTGGAGGTGTAAAGATGAATGCCAAAAAGCAACAGATTAGCTCCATCTTTAAAGATCATTGTAGAGAATCTGGGTTCAGTGACACAAAGGTCTCTGTGCAGCAGCATAGGTTTTAGACCAGGTGCTGTTTGTCTTGGTGTCCTGACTTTTTTTTTAATTGATACAGTTCTGTGCAGCCCTTCTAGACCACGTAGCTTCATAAATAGACATGAAACCTAAAATCCTGGGTTTAGTCTATTTCCCGATTTGTAAGGAATGGCTGGTTCCCTTAGTATGCAGTGACATCTCCGTTCATGGACAGCTGGTTTATGTCCCAGCAAGGAAGTCTGTTCTTCAGGGCTGGAGAGCCCCAACACTGTAAACCCTTCCTCTCTGTCTGGCTGAGATTTGTTGTGACAGATACTTCATTTTTCACAAGGGAGCGCATTTTGGCTGTGAGCACACAGGGCTGGGGGAGCAGAATTTTCTTATCCCTGCCTGTGATGACAGGATCATGTGAAAGGGACAGGCATTTCTAGCTTATTTTAAAAACTATCTTGTTTGTGTAGCAATGGATAAACCCACCTCCAGGTACTCTCTTTCAGTTCTCTTTTGCCCAAGCTTCAATCCTCAGGAATCTGTTTCTTCTTTCACCTTGCTGCGAAGATGATGTTCCTTTTGCAGTCGCCTTTTCCAGGAAGGTGGAAGAAATCTAGGCCCTGATTGCTGATCCCTCCCAGACAGCGCTCTGGCTGCACAGGGTGCTCCTGTGTCCCCTTCTGAGTTTCTCTGCAAGGTGTTTTTTTTAATTCCTCTTAAATGCAGCTGTCAACCTGCATGCTTTTAGCCAAACCACTTGCTTCCAGTGCCAAGGCCCCTCTTCATATCCTCAGTGTCAAAAGGTTTGTTGTTCTTACAGTGACGAAGCAGATCAGTCCCTAAGGATATGCGTAGCAAATAATGAAAGGACAAAAAGCATAACCGTCTCTGTGTGGAGACTGTTCAGCTGGATAAGTAGATACATTAAAGTCCCTCATAAGCCTGTTGGAGTGTCATCAAGAGCATGCTCAAGCTACTGCTCTGGCCTCACTGAGGAATACCACCATGCCTGATGTCCTCGAAGCACCCACCTGGAATGCTGTCCAAACCTTCATGGAGCTCAGCTCCTGCTGGGTGCCACCCCGGGCGCACAGGGCACTCCGGGAGGAAGGTCCTGCAGCACTTCCTTACCTCAAAAATGCTGGACCTGCTACCAGCTTTGCAAGTGTCAACGGGGATTATTCCTGGACCTCTCTGCATTTGCCCTTCATGAATGTAAACACAGTTTGAAAACTACTTATTGGCAACTGATGTTCTTTACAACGTGCCGTCCACATGAACGTTCACTTTTTGCATTCCTCTTCCCCTCCCTTCCCGCTCCCGCCTGAAAGTCCTTTTGAAACTCCTGTCTTCAGGATAGTGCGGGCGGATTAAAACCTGGCATGGTAAGGAACACGCTGTGGTTTACACACAGAGGAGAGCAAGTGTGTGGGAGGACCACACTAGTATACCAGACAGGTACTGGTACAGGGCATCCGTTCCTGAGTGACAGGGCGTATCTGGACCTGCTGTGGGAGTGTACCTTTGAGCTGTGGATATCAAAGAACTCAGGCTGCAATATATAACCTTTCTTTTCCTCTTGAAATCTCTCTTCTTTGTTTCCCATTATCTTCAGTGAAGTTTTTCTGCGTTCAGATTTTAAGTTCAGGCAAATCTGTCATTCAGTTGTTAAAACGGTCGGTTGATTTTAAAACAAGGTTCTCTCCTGTTCAGAAACACACCATCCCATTTACTCCAACATGCCTAGCCACGTTTTTAAGCTTCGCTCATGTTCTTCTAAATGAAAATGTCACACTTCCTTTTCTAGCAAACTTGTGAAACTGGTCAAACTAGACTGACGCAGCAATATAATACTACACTCGCTGCTACTTTAGCTTTGTAGACAAAATGCAACCCTAACAATGCCTGTGTCTGGCTCAGGATAGATTAAAGCATGTGCTTTCTTGTAGGATAAATGATGTGGAAATCAAACTCACCTTCATGTGTCCTCTCTGTCTTTTTCTTTCTCTTTTCTTCCCTCCCTCTCCTTTTTTTTTCCCACTTCCCCCCATCTCCTTTGAAAACAGTGGAGACAAGTTCAAAGAGGTGAGACTCTCTTCTACCATGTGGAGCAAATAAGGAATGATAGCTGGGGGAATGAAGAGAGAAAAACACAGCTCAAGTATTGACGTTGAGATGGAAGCTTTCTCTTCTCTGGGTTTTTAGGCCTGCAAAAGATGGGAGGAGATAGCCCATTTCAGGGAAAAAAAAATCCTTGTATGGGTCACTGGAGACCCAGTGTACTCTGTAGTAGTTTGAGATCTTCAGATTTGTTGCATTCTTACTAATGGTATTTACACAGTTTTCCTTTCTGACTGCTTAACCCAGGAAGGTGAAGGTCAGAGGAGCGATTATCATCTGCAGCCCCCTCATTTCCCATTTCTATGACAGAGCAGAGCAATTCTTGGATTTCAAGAGCTGACAGTAACCCATTCTCAACAATATATATTGAATTTCATGATAATCTGTCCATTGTCTTCCGCTCTCTCCAAAATACTTACTTAATGTACCCTCATGTTCCCCTTTGTCCTCTCCTACCCAGCAATACATACCTTACATGCATATTTGTGTAACATGGCAGTGTTAGAAATAAGTATTAGTGATGCAATGATAAAATAAGCTAAGATGGCCCTTCTAATTACAAATATACTTTGTAAACTTAAGTATTTAGGAATGTAAAAAATTGCTTACTTAACTGAAGTATATATAAGTACAGAAATTGAATGTTTATAATAACATAAAAATGGGGGGAGGGAAGGAGTAAAAAACAATGTGGAGTTTTGAGGACAGATGCTAGAACAAGTTTCTGAGTAGAACAGTAACTTCTCACATGTGGTGATTGAAATGGCAATGCCAGTGACACAACTTGCTTTTAATTGCCTGATTCACAAACTGAAGAGTGACCATGAAAAATACGTGCTAGGATTATGGAGGCAACTATAGATATATTCCTCTTGTAGATAAAAAAGAAAAAAAGGTAGATTTTTGCCTAATGCCAGACTGCTTAAAAAACAAAGCAGACCAAAAAGGATGCGTAGATAGGAAGTGTACTGAATGTCAAAAATGGCATATTTTTTTATATATATATCGATCTCTACTTCTAAAGCATATGCAAAAAACGGTCTGCCCCTTCCCCGCCCCCCCCCCCAATAATAAATTAAAAAAAGTATCTCAAGGTTTCAATCCTGTGTTTTAGTTTATTAAAATTTATAAAAGCTAAATAGTATTTCTTGCTGTTTGTTTCATGTTCCCAGGGCTGGCTTGTTTATCCCCAGGAAGAGGTGGGAGTGTCTCTTGGGATGCTAGCCTCGCAGTCTGAGTCTGGGAACAAATTCATCTAACACAGCACTCCTAAATTAAAAGAAGAGTTACTGGTTGGTGGTTATGGAAATCTGTTTAGGTGAAGATATACCACAGAAGCTAAATTTAATTTGGAAATTATTATGGGCAGGCGCGATAGCACTAATATTCAGGGTGTCTGACATTTCCTACTGTAAGAGCCCATTTTAAGTTGCTTACAGGTAGTTTTTAAAAATGTTAAAAACTTCACAAAAACAGCTCAGCTTTTTAAAAAAATGGTTTAAAGAAAAATTATTTTAGACATGTTAAAAAAACCAAACCACGTCACAACCCCTTCTCTTTAAACAGACATTACACTCCCACTGTTTTTAGCAGAAACTTAAAAATGACCTGCTGCTGTGCTCGGCGTGCAGGGTAGGTCACTCACCATTGCCATGCCCCTGCCCACATTACTCACACCTGGAAGGTCCGAGTTGATAATGACGCCTGCACGGTCCAGGAGCATAGCTAAATTCCTCAAAGAGCCTTTCAGCATCGTGCTCTCGCCTGTGCCAGCAGCAGTGGGCTGTGCCTGGTGACGGGGAAAGCAGGCTGCCCAGAGAGCAGAGGTGAGGCGTAAGACCTGAGCGGAGGATGTGGCACGGAGGGATGGTTAGCAGCTGCAGGAAGGGAGCGAAACCCATTGTGGGGGCAAGAAAAGAGGATGACTGGCTGGAGGCAGAAGTAGGAGGAAGAAACCAAGGTCTGATGAGGAGGCATGGGGAGGCTGGAGCCACGCCGTGGCATGGCAGGAGTGAGCAGGAGATAAGCGTTGGAGGTGATGCTGGTGCTAGGGCAAGGCAGCAAAGCCTGGGCAGAGACTTGGAGCTGTCGAGGAGGAAATTCAGAGAGGAGAGTGAAGCCTCTAGGTCTGCTGTGAGAATAAGACCAAGAGCTTAACACGGAAAAGGTAGTAGGACTAGGACATGAACAAATAGGAGGTGATAGGGAAA
>NW_010520328.1:39515-45191 GCF_000687285.1 Phaethon lepturus
GTAACCTCAATTTTCACATCTTAACTTTTGATGCTATTTTTGTGACCTAATACAATGTTTTAACATACAGGGCTCTGTGCGTTACAGGTGTTAAAAATACCTGACCTTGGAAGAGCATAGAATAACCTTACTGTAAAAGCATTTGTAAAAACACAGCCTGTATTTCATGAAGTACGTACTTGAACACCCATGACCTCCAGTGCCTATATTCTAAACAATCATGATTCATCTTGAGATTTGTGTATTTTTTTTAGAGGGAAGGGTTCACTGAAATAAGCTGACTGCAATCTGAAGCAAATACATATGAAATTTTCCCTTGTAAGAACTACACATCATTTTTATATTGCAAAACTACAGTTCTGGTTGGCTGTTTCTATGAAGGTGCTTGTAAACTGACGTAGAGGCTTAAGTTACAACAAGGTTACCAAAAGACTTTTTGAAGGTGGGAAAACCGGGTGTTCAATGTGATTATTAGTTTTACTGGTACTGTTTTCAAAGCTAGCTATGAATCTTGATATTATGTTCCTCCAGCTTGCAGTATGACTTTAGCACGTAACAAAATCTTTTGTAAAAGAGGTAGGATTTCATGCAAGCTTTTTTCCCTTTTTTCCAAATGTTAATATAGCTCCTTTCATTTCTTAATAAAAACCTTTAAATATCTTAAAAATTCCGCTGATGGGCTGTTATTCACACTGGGAGCCAAATTAATCTGTGCTCCTGAAAGCTCATTGAAGCAAATACTTCTATTAAGAATGAATTTGGGCTCAAGGGTTAACTGCTGTCTCTGTTAACACCTGTTATATAGAGCAAAGGGAGAAAACTTGATCAGTTTTGACTACAGCCTTTTATATAGCAAGAAACTCTTTGCCTTTTTACAGATTTTTTTTTTTTAACCTTTAAAGTACCTGACTTTAAAGGGAATAACCAAATGTCTCTCTGTGGAAACTTAAAACAGCCTTTGTGAAAGTATTTTGAGCAGTGCTAATAACAATGGTTTCTGGCAATTGCAAAATGGGATCTGACCAATTTTAGTAAAATAGTGGCACTAAACCCACCGAGCTTGCTTTTGAAATGGTGTTTCAGTTGGAACTGAGTTGAAGTGATGTTTTAAGAAACAGTTTTGCACCTCGCTGGAAATGATAGACAGCTGCTAGACGAGGTAATGATCTGTCTTCATGTTTGATGCCTTCTTTTATCAGTCTAAGGCTTTTCACTGAGTCAGACCTATTGATTAGCACTAGGTTACTTCTCAAGAAGCCTGTTTTGCATTGAAATGTTACGGGCTTGGGATACTAAATGCATGCCAAGCAAGAGCTTGATCTCTCTCTGATGTTGCTGGGTAAATTACATGTTTGCTGAGTGTTTATCAAGGGTAATAGCTTTGCAGCCCCCCAAAATGTCAAATGGGGTCATTTTTGTCTCCTGTGAACAAATATTGGACGAGAAAATAATGGGGTCATAGGGAAAATACCCCGCGATTTGCTTTATGGAGTGTAACTTTACGGAGTTACAGTGTGAGTGGAACTCCAGCAGGTTTGGGGTAAAATCTCTGCTTCACAGTCACTGGTGTGTCTGTGTTCAAAAGAATGATAGTGGAAGAGTGGGAGGAGAAAGGTGATCTACATAATTCCTATTAATGACATCAACTTACCTCTTTAAAAAAAGTAATAAAAGAACACGCAGAAGCAATTTGGGGAGACAGGAATTTGGCTGAATGCAACGTTTTAATCTAAAATACTAGGGGGCTTGGGTTTTTTCCTCCTGTTTTGCTTGCAGGGTTCCAGGTGCAACACTATATATGGTCACTTTGAATGCAGAAGCTTAAATGTAACGCTACTCAGTAATTATGCTAACTGCATTGAAAGAGGTTAGCAGAAAGCTAATTGTAACCTTGGGGAGGAGGAAAACAGTCTGGATATATTGAACAGGATTTTTAATAACCCATTGTTTTATGTTAGTTTTAACTTCTCTATGTATTTAAAATCTAAAATTTTTCTAAAAGTTTCTAGAAATTTTATTGTTGTAAGAAAGACTGGAATGTAAACATCGATATTCAGTGATTTAATCTGATGTTTCATCTTTTACTTGATTGTAATTCTCATGTATTTTCCAGACAGTACCCCTTGTTACTCCCTTTCTGTGTTTTCTCTAGCTTCTTTTTTCCAGACAAGTTTTTATGCTTCACCATGCCATGATAAACATTAATAGATTGGGTCAATGGCTAATACTTTCTGCACTGCTTGTAAATGAGAAACTAACATTTTTCTAACATTTCAGTTTCTTTCATGTTACAAACACCGAACATACTTTATTTAGTTGGTCATTGTAAGAGATTTACTTAAGATACACTGTGGGTGATATTGATTCCTTAAGATTTCTGGTACTGTCTGGTTCCACTGCCCACTCCTCCAATTCCCAGGATTACAATTAGGAACAACTCAGAATACAGGTTCCAAAGGAAAAAAAGGTAAAGTGATTCTTTAACATAGTATGGTGGTTTCCTATGTGTGCAATCTTTTTTTTTATATGTTTGTACAATGTTTTAGGTCATTTCCAAGAACAATGCTGTATGCTGCACAAATGTGCAGTAACGGCTTTACAAAAAAAGTTTGTTTCTGTTTAATACCAAATTTTAAATAATAAAGGACATGGTGCTGTTAGCTCAGAGATAACATCAACTGAGAAAGGTGGCCACTGATTTCAACGGGAAGATGTGATCAAAATAGGTGAGAAGCGGGGAGGGGAGAGCATCTCATGATGATACTTGAAAGAAGATGCATCCTGTTCTGTGTATCTGTAGAGAAAAGCGAACTGCAAATGCTGAAATTTGCTAACAGTTTTAAAGTAGAGCTAATGTGTGGCATGCCTTGGCAAGCTGTATCTTGCCAATTTTTCTTCATCCCCTCAAGCATATGCCTTGCTTGCATAACCAGTTTTTTAGCCACATGGATTCAGTGTTCCACACTGCTTGGAGGCTGTGCAGATTTATCGCTAATACTAAAAGAACATTCATGTTAACTTGTTTTGAATAGCAAATTTGATCTAAAAAAAAATCCTGGATATTACTTTAAAAAATAAAGACGCGATCTGGTGAACAGCGTGGATATGCCACTGCGTGTGTCCCTCGTTTCTGCATTCATCAGCTCCGCACACTCACAGGGAGAGATCTTTCCATTGTGGTGAAACTCCCTTCACATCTCAAACTACCCCTAAATGGTCTTTAGCTTGGCCGGAATACTAAAGGCCATATGGCCCTGTAACATTTTTTTAATGCTCTTCCAAATCTCAGTAAAAGCCTTTCTTTCCAGCAATGCTAGTATCTTGCCCGAATAAAATTAAATTTTAGTTCCTTGAAAGAAAATGCTATCAGCCTTCCTAGCAGCTGTGAGAATGGTGCTATGCTGATTAGATGTGACACATAGAAGAAAAACTGCTCTAGCAAGTGGTATTTGTGATTCAGTAGGTGACACTCTTCTCTCTAAACCCCTGCAGAATCAATGCCCCAGCAGTGTATCGGGGGACAGTATACCTTTTGCTGGCCCTGTCGTTCAGATGAGATGTAAAACCAAAGTCCTGTCTAGTTGTAGTCGTGACAGGTTCCATAGTAAACTAAACCAGAAGATAGGCGGTTGCCCCAGCATCTGAGTTTGATTTATTGATGAACAAATGTAATGGAAAATGCACCATGACAGGTGGGTAGGGTTCTCTTTCTTCCTTCTGCACGTTGCACACAGTTGCTCTGTGCTGTGAGACACAGTAGTACACCTGGCAGTAGCGATGCATCGCACTGCTTCCCAGCAATGTGTTTATAAATAGGCTATCCAGTGCCACCAGGAAGGGAACGGAGATTTTTGTGTCCAAGGAAGAGGCTGCACGGTTCACTCTGGGGCTGGACAGCGGTTGCCATTTTTATGGAGTCAAGGATGAAGGTTTTCTGCTCTTAAGCATCGGGAGTTCTAGCTGCAGCAACTAATTTTTCCTGTAACACAACCTTTCACTTAAGTTCTTGGTATCTTCATTTCTTCATCTCTAGAAAACTTGCATAAGAATTTAACGTGAGCCTAGGTTTTTAGCATTTATACAATTGTGAAGTATTAATAAAATGGTATATACAGAAACCAGAACTATTCTGAAAATCCTTTCTCATGTACCTACTTAGAAATTAATAGACTTTGCATGAACTTTAAAAGTTTTCAGACCATTATATGGAGTACCATAAAAGTCTGTTTTGGGTTTGTTTTTTTTACCGGAAAATGTTAAATGTGAGAATGCTACTAGTTCTAAGATATTCAGAGATTGTGTACTGAAGTACAGTTGGTAGTATTTGCAGAATGGCAGAGCAGTGAATTATGTATTTTGTAGGAAGCTATTAATCTTCCCTGGGAATACCATGTGCAAACAGGAATACTGCTAAAAATTAAGCAGAATGTACATACCATATAGTCAAGAGGGGAAGGCTAGTACGAGTTCAAAATGTGTATAATGGCAAAAAGATTCTTAGAGGAGATTACATTCTCACATATTACAACATTTGACTATCTCAAAGATTAGAGCTTATTTTGTTACATTTAATACAGAACATATGTGACTTACAGACTTACTTAGAATTCTGTAAAAGTCTCTTCAGAAAGGCAGTTTAGTAATGTCTCAAAGAATTCATCAGACTTGTGCTTGAATTTCCAAGGATATTACTCCTTTTTCTCCCACAGTTTGATGCCACTAGACATTTTTCTACCAGTGGAGGATGAGTCGACTCTTTATCCTGAACTCATCATTGCCAGGCTTAAATCTGGCAAACAATACAAAAGGCACTTGCTGAGCTAGAAATTACCTTTCCCCCCCCTTTTTTTTTCTTTTAAATGTATTATTGCAGAGACATTACTGTAGTTAGTAATGAAAATTTGAACATTAAAACAAAGTGAGCTATGGTGAGTGATCTCCCTCTGAGCTCTGGTTCCATAGTCATGGAGGTTTTTCAGACACATTTCTTACATAACTTCTGAAAGATGTTATACAAAAAATCTTCAGATTTTGTCAAATCTGACTGTAAGGGAGGCATGGGAAGGGAACAAATGAAGGGGGAGGAGGAGGAGGGAAGGAAGAGTGAGAAGGTGAACTATGCTTTCATGTGAACCAAAACAGTTAAATTGCTCTACCCATGCCCGTAGTAAAGTTGTTTGTGTTAAAAAAAAAAAAAAAAAAAATCTATACAGAGAAAAGAATCAAAGTATGTCCTCTTCTTTCACCTGCACACACGTTTGCATCTGAGTTTATTACCATGGTCACAGTATTGGTTGCTTCATAGTAAGTGGCTGAATAAAAGCATGGTTGCTCTTCCCAGATCAATTTGAAGTCCTAAATTGCTGTCTAATTCTGAACAACATGCATGCAGTACCCACCCTCTTGTCCATGAGAATAACCATGTATTTCAGATGCAGCCGAGCTTCCCAGCAGTTTTGTTAAAGCAGCTTGTGCAAATTTATCTAAACCAAGCGTGTGTATAAGCGTGTGCATGTGTGAAAATGAAAAATCTTTTCTCTGAGCAGCTAATCCTCAGTGGTGGGGGACTAAGCACGGTTTCTGTTGTTTTTTCTATGAAAAATAATCAGTGGTGTTTCCCTATAGGCCATTTTCCAAATGCTGGGGAAGAAAGGAAACATCATATTCCTTTCCCTA
>NW_010520328.1:45210-52660 GCF_000687285.1 Phaethon lepturus
TACTGTCTCTTCTTTTCCAGTATTTTGTTATTGCTGCTGCTGTTGTTAACAAGTACAAATAACAATGTTACATTATTTGGCTTCCTTGGCTTTTTAGGAAATCTGCAAATTATGAATAATCTCTGTTCTTGAGCATTAAAAAATAAACAACAACAACAACAAAACCAACAAAAAATCCAAACCCCAAACAAGCAAACAAAACATTCAGCTTGGTTATCTGCTAATTGCTGTGTTTTTTTCCACGGCCTGAAGAAGGCCCCAAGGCTAACATGCCACTTATGAGCTAACTTTCTACTTGCATTATGTGTTTTACAAGCCTGTCTCCCTATTCTCATTTTCTTGCCTATTTGCTGATGCAACACAACTGTAGTGTTGACTTCTTTGGGGGCTGTTGTGTGGGAGACACCAAGGTGAGAATTTTTTTTTCTGCCAGACTTTTTTTTTTTAAAGTTACTGGAGTAAGGAATTAAGCCTTCCAAAAAACAATCTGACAAAGGACAAATAGGTTTGTTTTTTTTTCTGTGAATTTTGGAACATGGAGGCTCTAGAAGCCAAGGCGTAGTGAGACAGTGATTTACATTGGCTCCCTTGTGTAGGATAGACAGAGCTGAAGTTTAGAATGGAGTGTTCTCCTGAGCCTTCAGCCTAGCAAACAACCTGCATTACCATGACTGGTTCCATAGTTGGCCTGTAGCACCTGTAGGTAGAAGTCAAGGTAAATACTAGTACCATTTAGCCCTGAGAATTTACTTAATTATTGCTGTACAACAGAAAGTGTGGAATAGGGCAGATTTTCAGGCATAGAGATTGTCAGAATATTAAACTATTAGGGAAGTGTTGTTCTTTGGGACTTTGGGAAGAGTACTTATAAAATTCAGAAGAGAGTTACTGCCAGCAATTTTTCATTTATTAATTGCATATATTTACAGCGCAGATACTGTGGTTATACTATTAATTCCAAAGACAGAGCCATCCAGTAGCTTGGCATTTGTCACCAAAAATACTTTTGTCCTCTTTGTCTGTTTGTGATTAAGCATGTAACTTTTAACATATCCCTGTTTATGGGAATATATGTTCTAACACATGCTGCTGAAAAGTGAGTATGACTGAGTTGTAGTCTTCCCTTAGTCTTTTCTCTCTTTGTTTCTTCCTCTCATTAATGGACTGTCTTACTAGGTGCTGTGTATTGGTCATTTAGATGCACCAGCTGGGGAGTGTGTGAGAGATGAAAACTGAGATGTTGATGACTTGAAGCAAACGGGATCATTAGCAGAACCTTCCCTCCTCATTTTGCTCTTCTTCTAGATGCTTGTGTGAAAGCAGAGGAGGAAAAAATGAAATTTTCTTCAGACATTATTCAGCGAAACACTGTAACTGAGGAAGTACCACTGGGGGAGGGGGGAGAAGAGAGCGCGTGTGCGTGCATGTGTGTACGCACATGCAGAAATGGAGAAGAAAAAAAGGAAAATTCAGTATTGTCACATCTCACGAAGCCGTATTCCATCGCTTTAATACATACCATAAAAGCAATGCCAGGTATTGAGAGATTTTATAACATTAATGTGTTGCATCTTGCTTTGAAAATACCACTTTAAACATAACAGCTTTTGTGAATAATTGTGAAAATTAGTTTTCCTGTATTTATGACAGAAAGCTGACTGTATTATATGATTTGAGGGTCTTTCTGATTAGTTGGAAATACGCTTTTTCCTCTATTTACACAGATTTACTTTAAGGCCATAACATACAAACTCTATAGAAAGCACGATGTTTATTTGCTGGTTTTTGTAAAAGGCACAGAACTAGTGCGGCCATGCTAATTTTTCATGCTGCGGAGGTGCAGCGAGGAGCTGCACTGTGTGCTGGGACATGCACACTTTGCAGGCTGCAGCTCGTTATTAACGACGATGCTATCTCCATTGTAGAAGTCTGTGGATCATTTTGCTCGCTTGCGGTTTTGAGATTTGCCTTTGTGACATGGAGGTCTGGATGGTTTTTCAGTAAGGTAATGTGGACTTACACAGTTGGTACTGACGAGTTTTAGCTCTTGCAAAGTGAAGGTTTGTACATCATGTTAACTGAGGTCTGTTGAGGAGAACGACATATGTGTGTGTGTGTACGTACCTAAGAAAGCTATTGTACCAATAACCTAACATCTGCTACCATTTGTGTTCTGAGGGAGCTCAGAATTTACATCGAAAGATGGGTGCAAGCAAGGCTACGGAATAAAATCCAGCCAGGGCAAATGGAGTTAATTCCTGTCATTGAGACTCAGAGCCTTGTATTTGTAATGTTAGTGTCAGCTGCCTTTTGTGAAGACAACTAAATTATGTGCCCTGTAGAACAGAGATGATTCTCCACTGAAAGGTAGTTTGTGAGATGCAAAGCCAAATTTAATGTAAATCTCCCTCACCTTTGTAGTCATCATCCTTCCCTGCCTGAAGTACTCTCCAACTCGTGAAGTACTTTGAACGGTAGTTTCTGTTAAAGAAATGCATCAAGAAATTATTTTTATATGCATATGTATAGATACACACACATGCTAATGCTGCGGAGGTGAGACACAGACATCTGCCTCATAGCTCTGAGCTGTCATAGTTGGATTTGAATTAACACCGTTTCTGTAGTAAATTGTCTTGTATCTTACTCCTGTTTTGAAGAGCGTGTCTTCGTTATTAGTCCAAGAAGTCTGGCTCTATAGTCCAACAGTTATTTTACACCTTTAAAACAGGATTAGGTTAAAGTCAGTCCTCATATTCAGCAAGCTTTCTTAAAGACAAGCAACACAAGAGAGAGCCAGAGCAACTTTTCTTTTCTTCCTATTTAAATTGACCGATCAAATTAAAAAGTTACTGCCATTACTCTTGGTAAAAGTATAACTGGAATGCGCAGAGTGAAGTTAAAATAAAAATAATCTTTCTTAACTGTTTATAAGAACTCCTGTACAGCATCTCTCAATGGATAGGACTGATAAACCTGTGCTTTTTTTTCCCGTTTTAAGATGATGTTAATGGCTTCAGTTTGAGGGTTTTTTTTCCTCTCTGAAAAATGTATTTTGTAAAGGAGTGAAATACTGGCAGTCATTCCAAAACTTTGGTAATACTTTAAGAGGTATTTACCTTACCATAGAAATAATGCTGAATTCAAATTTTGGGAGATTTCAGGATTTAAACAAAGTAACCTGTATGTTGCACGTCGTCGATCAGTTGCACACTTAACCAAGGTACTCCCAACAACCATTCTTCCTCTGGTAAGGCAAGTGCGAATTAGTCCATGTAACTAGTTCTAGTGGTTGTTCATGCCTTCTCCTAAGGCAAAAGTTAAGTTAGTTGGTTTATCTCAAATGCCAGAGTGACTTAACCTTTCAAACTGTTCTTTCCAAGACAGAAAGGCTGGCCTTTTAGTGAGAGGCTTCCTGGGTGTAGACTCTGTCCAACAGAGAGTGTCGTCTTCACACCCCTCCCCCAACTTCTTGGCATGTCTTCGGGGCTCTGTTAGCCTGTAATAGCAGCACCAAAGTGTCGGGGTGCCAGTTTCAGTGTTGGGAATTGTTGCTCTGGCCCAGCTCGCTAATGGAAACAAGTGACGGGTGCAGGAGCTCTGCTGCACCTGGAATCCTCCGATTCCCACCTAACATCTGCACAGAAACAGGTCTCCTGCTCATAACAGGTACCATTTGATATATAGATGTGCGTGTGTCAATATCAGTTATTTGGGTGGTTGGCTTATAAAGGACATTTCTGAGGGAAGAATATTGGGGGCTTTAGGACTCATGTTTGTGTTCGTAGGTTCAGGAACCAAATGTTTGTGTGCAGACACACTATCTTCGGTGCCATTTCAAACACCTGTGAAGTCCAACCCCATGTCTGTGTCTTCCAGAGAAAGGTAGCATGCTGAAAGTAAACCAAAAGAGACAAGTTAAGTTGTAGATATCTTTGCTGCAGGATGTTACAGATGCCAAAAAAGTACATCGGTTCAAAATGAAGGTTGGACAAATTAGTGGAAGAAAACACCATCAAATGCTATTTAGTACAAAGATGTTTGACCTCTGGTTCATCAAGTCTTGAATTACAAATCACTGAAGATGGGGAATATATCTTAGATGGATGTATATAGCCAAATAAACCACATTTTTCAGCTTGGTGGGTGGCTGAAATTGTGAGTGAACCCATATGCAAGCACAGAAAGCCAGAAAATTTTATTTCCTCAGCAGTATCTGCAGAGGAACAAAACAAACATGACCCTGTTTCAGGTTGCTCTGCCCAGTATTCTGGAATACTTGCTTGAGCTGAAAAGAAGTGGGCCTCTGTTAAGTTTGCTCAGATTGCACTTGCTTTCTTTCCCTCTCTGCCTGGAACTCACAAGTAGAGATTTTCTTGGTGCCAATTTAGCCCACCCTCTGCTGAGGAGCAGGCCCTTCAGTGATCAGCCTTACCTTCTGGAGTACTCATCTGTTAACAGCCAGTGTTTACAGAGAAGCTGATAGTTGTCTTCATGTCTATATAATCTTGGCCAAAAGGAAAGGAGAGACCAAGGGCCTTGCGGTGGACCATTAATTAAGTCCTTTCCAGGACAAGGTAACTTCTACAACACAAACTTAAGTTTTCCCCTGAGGCCGGCCATGTCAGAACTCCGTTTGTGTCTCCACAGCTTATCTGCTCATGTTCTCCTCTGAGGACTTGAGGCTTCCTTTTATGTTGTGCATGTTTTGGGATCAAGACACACCCCACCCCACCCCAAAAAAAAATTTTTTTTTTTTTAATTGTATCAGAAGGACTCCCTTGGCTTTCTGGATCTGTGACTAGAAAATCTTAGTGCCTCTTGCTGTCGACACAAACTGTCACTGGCTAAACAATGCTGTGAGGGTCAGTTAGGAAAGTGGAAGGCAGGTGATGACCCAGGTCCATGCTCCACCATAGCTCGGGCAATACCAGCACATTTTCTCTCTCAAGTTTTTTTTCAACATACTACCTTGAGGGTTTTTTCGTATGTTTACCAAGCATTGCACCCTGTGGGAGCCTGGCTGATTGATGCTGGTTTTGGGAGAGCAGAGCTTCAATCTCCCATGGGCTCTGGAATCCTCCTTGAGGTAAATGATATTTTGTGGGAAATACAATTTGGGGCTTACATGGACAGGTATTTAAAGGAGATGGAAAGGTTATTTACTCATAGCTATTCTGCCTCTAAGGTGTGTTATTGTCCTATATTTTTACAAACCATCCTCTTATCCCTCTCCTTGGAGTCCCTTAGGAAAAAAATGTTCAGGTTAGGAACGGAAGGGGAGGAAGACACACCATTGATTTTGTAGCCGTATGTAGGGCACGTGGAGGGGGTTGTGTTCGTCTCCCTCCTCTGCAGATACTGCTGAGAAAATAAAATTCTTAGGCTTTCCGTGCTTCACTCGCAATGAGATTGTACACATAGACAATATTTATACAAGAACAGTTACCTATAACTGTAAAATACACAGTTAAAAACAATTATTGAAGAATTTTATGCTTGAACATTTTCAAAGTAAAAGCCATATTTATGAAAGGTTATGGGGAACCTAAGAAGGATATTTCATTCTGATGGAATGAATTAGCTTCGTTACAGTTTTCTTGTTTCAGAAATTGGTCCCATTGTGCTGTGGAGCATGTAGAGCTCTGTAAATCTCTTGATGCATGGTAGAAGATGAGAACTTCAGTAGGTTCACTACACTGAAACTTCCTTGGCTTTCCTCATGTTGACTTGGGTGCCTGGCTTTTGTACAGTATTAAAACAACCTAATTTTTCAGTCCCTGGAGAAGACTCAACTTCCTCCGATGAGCATGAATTCTCACTTTTGCCCACATCTACTATGATGGAATCACAAAATCATTAAGGTTGGAAAAGACCTTTAAGATCATCAAGTCCAACTGTCAACCCAACACCACCGTGCCCCCTAAACCATGCCCTGAAGTGCCGCATCTACACATTTTAACACCTATAACAGGGTTCTTTTCAGAGAAACCTTGTTAGGAGTCTGTGTAGTCCATATAAGGATTTTCCTTGTATGGGGTGGATTGCTGTGATAAACAAGTAAATTGTTTGTGTTTTGGGGGTGTTTCCCACCCACATGTGAACAGTGGTGATGACATGAGTTCATATGGGGGGGTGGGGAGTGGGAATATCCAGGAGCGGTGGCAATTCATCTCAATTGTTAGTCTCTTAAAGTGCTCCAGGTTGTGTCTGCCTAACCTATCTTCTGCTTGTCTGCTGACAGTTCATTACTGACGAGTTGCGAGATACTTAAACTGAATTGTAAAGAACCCATTTCTGTGGTGTTCTCATGTTTCTTCTTTAGCCATGCCTTTATCGGATGTAGGTTCTCTGTTCTGTATGGTGAAACATGCATCTTGGCTTTTTTCCTTCAAGAATTGTCCAGTCTGTTAGTTATTAGTTCCTCCACTAGAAGAAGCACCGTGCCTTTCAAACAGTGTTCCTCTGATGTGGGTTGCATTTGGAGGACTGCATTAACTGGCTTAGTCTCCTGTTTCAATCTTGCTTTATTAAGTTGATGATATTGGGACTGACACTCTGCTAATGACAATTTCATTTAGTGGTAAAAGGCAGGGAATGGAAGGCAGCACTCATCTAATCATGCAGGCATTCGTCTGGGTTGGCTCCTTTCACATGTTCTGTATTTTCATATGTTTTAAGAGGATTGGACCAGTATGTCAAATATTTATGCATATATACCTTATTTTCCCTTTCAAGTGTTAGTTCCACAGCATGGAAGGAGATGTGAATAATTCCTAAGAGGCAGTACAGGCTGCCTTAGAACTTTTTAAAAGCATTTTTTCAGAGCTTTGTGATTGTGTGTGTGAAATGTTGCTGTTGGATTTTGGAAGATTTGGAGGGTAGAGATTTAGTTACCAGCAAGGGAATTTTCTTGCTTTTCTAGAGTTTTGGAAGGCTTATTTTCAAGGAATTGGGGGTCACTTTCTGTTTAACGGGCACTGAAAGGGATGGTGTTTGTTTTTTATGCTTTGTATCTAGTAATGGTCTTGTTGGCAGTTCTAGAAAATCATACATACAAAGCATTAGTGTTTTCATCTGAAAAGGTTGTAAGCCAATCGAGTTTACAGATGTTTGTTTTTTCCAAGTATAAACAGACCATTTGCTTTCTGTACGGGAGCTATAGTTGCATGATTTTTCAATTGTTGTTATTGCCCACATAGTACAAGACTGAAAAAAGTATCTTCTGCCTTATTTAAAGTCACACCTGCTGCTTACGAGTCATTATATCTGAACTTGCACTGCTCTGTATTAAAGTACTAATAAGGTGCAGGTGTTCTTTCTGAAAAGATGGTGGCCATTCATCTGTGCTTTTCCCCCTACATCAGAGAAGCTTACTAGTTTTTTCTTCCTCCTTCTCTTTCAGTTCCTGAAGCTTCCCCCCCCCCCCCGCCTTCCACCCTCCTCATTC
>NW_010520328.1:52691-54807 GCF_000687285.1 Phaethon lepturus
TTAACACTGACCATGAGTTAAGATAGTCTTAGAGAGCCTGCAGAGGCATATAAAGTGAGAAATTATCATACGTACAGGGCCTCCCAAAGCTGTTATGGAGAAAGCGAGTACAGGGGGTGAGATTCCGCACTGTGCCTTTAAGAGCAGCATTCTTAGCAAGTTAACTACCATGAGGTAATACGATGAGGATGAGATAATTTGGGTTTTTCAAACAATTTAGCAGGTCAAGGTAACCCTTAGGTTCCTCTAAGGATTTTAACTTTGTTTAATCATTTGAGAGCTACACGATTGTGGCTAGAAATCTTACCTGATGTTGGCCATCCCAAACACAGCGCACAACTCGCCCTTACTTGCCATTCTCCCCGACTGCAACAGGGCTGGGACAGCATTCCTGGAAGAAACCCATAAATTGTCTCCTGCAATCTCTATGCCTAGGAGGCCTGCAAGGATCATAGTACTTGTAAAGCCACTGCAGTTGATATTCCCCCCCCCCCCCCCCCCCCACCACACACCCCCCCCCCCCCCCCCCCCTAAAGAACCTAGATCAAGCTAAAGATATTACCTAAGGATTACAGCAGGGCACTGGGTTCACCATTTTTTTAGTGAACACGACAGAAGGAGCAATTGTCGCTGTGGCCCTGCATGGGGGTGAGGCAGATGCAGAAGCCCACCTCCTTTGGGAAGGAGTGTAGAGGGGAAGAGGAGATGAGGATGGAACAGGGACTGGATTTTTGTTTCTTAGATAATTTAAGAAAACGAAATGACAACAACAAAACCATTCAGCCTCCGCATTCCAGTGCTTGTAGGGGGGCATTTTTTAGCTCTTGTAAAATGGAGGGGGACGGATGTGAGAATAATGATCTAAGTACTTATTACAGGTTCACAAACTAGAAGATGCATGAAAAGAATCCAGAGTTATTTCCTATAAGTTTCATGTTTTCTAAAGCCTTTTTTCCTTGTTTTGAGCCCAAACACAGGGCTTTTGAGTGCTTCCGCTTGGTAAAACTGACTCCAGTTTTGGCAGAAAGCAAGAAACATGATTATTTTTGGCATTTCTCTAGAGTCATTTTTCCTCTATTTCTAATACTACTCTTTAAAGCCACTCCTGCGCCTTGCTCAAACTTACAGAAAACTTCATTTCAAAATGTGGGAAAACCAGCCCTTATGCAGTTAGAAATAACAGTTAAATTACATTCAGTGAGGTATATATGCATATGCAGTCCTTACCCACTGTGCCTTTTCTCCCCTTTAAAGCAGAGGTGATATTTTTTCTTTAATTCCTTTGTGGGAAAAACTGCATTAAGTCTGATTAATATGGCCAAATGTTTTTGGTCAGTCCTGACAATTTGTAAATGTGGGCTTTGTCTTCTGTTGGGATGGGTGTAATTTATATTTTTTTCCACGGCAATAACTGGAACCAATCTGTGTATCAGCTTCAAATAGAGCTTTGAATATTTTTTAATGCAATGTCGTGTAGCTTCTGTAGCACTAGATACCATCACCCAATAAATATATATTCCCTTTTTAGTCTTTCCATATTTAAGTAATTATGCCAATATTTGGTTGTAATCACTTTTAAGATTATTTTTTCCTGTTTCTGAAATACAACCAAAATCTTCAAACCTAGGTGAAATTTAGATATGCAATGGCCTAATTTTCAGAGCTGTGAAATTAATTGAAATTGTGAGTGCTTATCATTTCTGAAAATTAGGCCAATTATTTCAGTGGCTAAATATGAACATAGGTACCTCATAGTGGGCAATCAAGTTTGCAAATATGTAACATTAGCTTTTAGATCTTGTAATCAATTCCTTGCTTGTCTACGGTGATCTTAAGTGCTAAGTGTCAGTGAAATTAATTTGTTATGGTGCATGCACAGGAAAATGTTTGGACATTTTAAAAATAAACAGCTACAAGGGATTAAAGTTTTATCTGACACTTTTTAGTATGAGAACAAAGAGCACAAATGTTTCTTTTATCTTCCACCTTTGCCTAGTACAGTCCGTTAGTACTTTATTTACCGAACTTAGCGTAAGTCTTTCCATGCGCATTTTATCTGGTCTCCTTTCTTGTTCCCGTCCTTGTCAGAACAGCAGTAGTCCCACCCTCTGTCCTC
>NW_010520329.1:0-17599 GCF_000687285.1 Phaethon lepturus
AGCAGATGTCCGGTAGGTTGAAGTCCCCAACTCCTCTCCTTCTGAATCAAATCTTTCATGCTCTGTGGTTTCATGTCCTGTCTTGTAACCACAAAACCTGTACAACCTCAGTGTGTTAAAGTAGCAGATCAAAAGGCATCCAACTCTCTAACGAGTTAGGATGAGCAATGCAGTGACTGGCACATCTGCTGAATTTCACAGGCCTTATTTTAGATCTAGACTGGTTTCCACTTACAGCTTCTTAGCGCAAGCTGCACAAGATGGAGATACTAATTGCCTCTCTGCAGCAGAGAAGCAACTCAGATGCAATTACGCTGTCTTATATCCCGCAGGATAAAAGCCACCACCCTGCCTCCTCTGAAAACCATTAGTATAGTTCTTGTGATAGTGTCAGCACGGACAGTGTCTCACGGATTCAGCAGTTCCCCCTTCCTAACCCCCTGCTTTGTGCCATCAGTCTCTGCTGCTGTGCACACAGAGACCGGAGGAAAATTACTTGAGGAAAAAAAGGAAAGCCTGCAGCTTCCCCAGACTTCATCCAGATTGCTCAGTGGAGCAGTGAACACGAAATGGTACATTCTTCTGGAAAAACTTTTTTGAAAGGAAGTTTCAGATATTTCATGCCTCTGCCCTCCTGTCGTATTGTTAGATCCGTGCCAGTGCAGTGGGTGCCTCTGACTCTCTTGGGTAGCTCCTTAAGGAAGAAAGTAGCACCCTTTGCTCTGCACCACCCTTGGCGGGGATGGGGTTGATCCTCCTGTTGCCCCACAGGTCCCCTCCTGCTGCCTGCCTGCCCCATGCCCACCCATGCTCCTCCTAGCCACGTGAAAGCTTTCAGACCCCATGGGACAAGGCTGGCTGGACGTCTCTCTACTAGGGCCTCTCTGCAGAAGGGCCAGCTGCTGTTTTCTTGCTCCTCCATGGGTGGGAGCACCTCATCCCCACCCAGCCCTTCGGGGGCTCTCGGAGACTGCAGTGTTGCTGTTGGCATGGTTTCTAGGAACGGGGCCAACTTCAACGGTTCTTGCCTGTGATGGAGAGGTGAGCACGGAGAATGCAGGCTCTGAAGGAACGTCTCATCCTTGACCTTGCGCCCTGCTCTGCTGCTGAGCGTGATGTTATCCGAAGCTCAGGCAAGGAAGACGGGGTTGGCTGCGAACATGCTTGACTGCTTGTGAAAGAGCCTGTAGAGCAGAAAAGAGAGTGTTGTATAGCATGAGAACAATAAGAAGCTTGTTTAATCAGGCAGGAGTTTTATTACGCCTCAGGTAATGGTAATAACTTGAACAAAATAACATTGTTTCTGTTCGGTGGACTGTGTTAATATTGGTCATGTTTTCTCACTGATATGTAGAAAATAGCTTATTCGTATTGAAATAGTTATCCGGTTTCTCTTACGAAATGAAATGTATGTTTATTTTCCAGGTGGTTTTTTTTTCACATACGGAAAATATTTATAAGAATTCATATACCAACAAGGCACAAGAAACTGTCCTTGTATGCTTGAATCAGGAAGAGAAAGAAAACAAGCTGAGTCCTTTGGCAAGAATTTCATGGCAGAGACTCTATTTCTGCTAGTTAGGATTATGAGTTGCTCGGACAAGTAAATTAACCTGGGAGAGCATCGAGCAGGTTTTTTTTTGCTTCTGGAAGATGGATTTTCTTCAGAGCAAATGGAAGAATCAAAGTGATTAGAGTAGGGACCGCATAAGGGTGGTTACTCATACAGCAAAGCCTGAAATATCACTGAGCCAGAGGGATCTGGGGTTAGATAAGATAAAATTTAGATCCCACACCTCAAAAATATAGTTTCTAAACCAAAATACATTCTGTACTGTTTGAATACTGTTACAAACGTAGTCCAGAGCCCTTCTTTCAACAGCAAGAAGTTTGCTGAGTTTTGGATTTAAGACTTAGCTGCCTTTCCATAGCACCCAGGCACTCCAGTGAAGACAGACACCTCATTATTTGGTGTTGTGCACGCACAGACCAAGAATGAGAATGAAAATTAATAAAGAATTAGGCACCCAGGGAAAACAGGGTGTTGACACAAGCGAGTGCTCCCTCCAAATTTGGTAATTTGGATTGCTGTCATACATTTTTGTTTTTTGCATGGGACACTGTATTCAGTATTGATCTTAATTGATTTCTGCTGTCCTGTTGCATCCTGCTAGCTATTCTCACCTACCGTAGAGGTATGTTCTCCCTTCGTGGACCACTGACAAGGCCCAATAGACAGGAACTGCTGTCTGTGAACACGAGGCAGGGCTGACGGTGCTTGTCTGAAGGATCCCCCATCCTCAGGGGGTGGTTTGGCTGTCCGGGAGATTGTTCTTTGTACAGGTACCTACACCCAAGGTGAACCCAGGGTGTGTTTATCTCTTGAGATGACCCAGAGTCATGGGGCATTGAAAATAAATTTTATCTACTAGGTGGACTTGTATTGTTTCTTGGTAAAGTCCCAATAACTGCCTGCATACTATAATCCCTATCAGACTTAAAATGCTGATAGTGATTGTACCCATGGAATATCATGTCCAAAAGATTTGACAGTTTTGTGAAAAGTGAAATACAGGAATATTGCATTTGGAAACTAATGCCAAAATGCTCTTCTAATGGAGACACCAGTCCTTTCCTAGACTAACATCCAATTGCAATTAGAATGAGCAGTCAGAAATACAAAGCACGCTCCTAAACTCATCACATCTAAACTCAGCATCCTTCTAGCATGATTGAAACATATTCTATATATATCTCATCTTGTGGTTCACACATTTGTATAGGATGTGTATCAAAAAGTGTTAAATAAATTAAGCCTTAGAGTATCAACATCACATGGCTGGACAGCTGCATTATGGGCTTATCCCATCAAACATAGGTCCCCAAAGCAGGGGGATTATAGACAATGGAGCGCTGTTAGACAGGAAGGAAATAAATCCTTTGACTGTTAAAGTGTACAGTACTGCTTCATTGTCACATGTAATAGTAATTTTTTTCTTAGCTGTACAGACTTGCAATTTGCAATTGATATATGCTTGACAGCACTTGTACTGATAGTTCAAAGGAGACCATCACTGAAGTCGTTCATATTTCTAATACGTTTCATGAAGCACTTTTGTTTATGGTCCTGATTGCGTGAAAATACTGCACAGAAGAGAAAACTCCTTGTCATGGGCTGACTTTCTATTAATTTGGTTATTACTCACTGTTTATAAAAATTCACTTTTAATATTTTTATAAAATGTTATAATGCCAGGTGTTGGCGGTGGCAGTTCGCCATCTGAAAGCTAATCTAAGATTTGATGGTTTATTTCACTAAGTGCCATTATGATTATATTTAAAAGCATACTGTTGATCTGCATTGTATAAAACAGCATCTGTGTTCCATTCTTGCACTATGCACCATATGTAAGTCATCTCATTTCCTAGCTAATACTTGTGTCATGCACAGCAAGTGAAATGGAAGATACACGAGAATGAACATGCTAAAAATTTACTTCTGGAGCCTAGAGTCACATACCTCATCCTGATCCCAGCTGCATGCATAGCTGATTGCATTACTACTATCAGCAAAGCTAGCAAAGTCAAGTAAATTACCTCACAACTGAATAGTTTATATCAAGGTATAAAGGTATGAAGCCTAAAGCTGTGATAAAAGTTGAAAACAGTTGTTAAGAGACATAACTGTGCTAGCTTGGCTTCCAAAGGACTGCATCACATCTCTGTGCAGTGCCACTGCTGGGGCAGCCATGGGGGCACAGCACACCACAGGATGTGACATGTCCAGCTATGGGGCTGTGCTGTCCCAGCTCAAAGCTGGTAGGTAGCACAATTTTACAGAGACCCCTTTGGTGGGATCTGGTTGGAGATTAACGCATTTGTCTGTAATAACCTCTGTGCAGGGCACCTGTTTTGGATCTCTCCTTAGAGGCAACGGATATCCGGTCAATCCAGCCAGTGGAGCCTGGACCACAACTCAGTTCACCCTGAAGCAGACATGTCACGTTTACTCATCTGATGTCTTTTCCATTGACTCTAGTGATTAGGGTCTTAGTTTGTTTGGCAACAAGGAGGAACCTAGAGTCATCTAAGATGCCCTAGGATGTGACATGGGACATATAGGAAACCTGTGCTCTTCTAGGCTGGCAGCTATGGCATGAAATAGCCACAGAAACTGCCAAAAGCAACTGAACCAGTCCCCTAGTGTGCCGTAGACATCACTTGTATAGTCCTGGGCTAGGTGTTGATTGATTCCTACCCTTCAAGCAATACCTATATTCAAGCTATACAGACTTTGTTGTGGGCACCTGCCTGTCCAGGACTTTCTCTTGGGCTCTAGCTCATGAACTCCAGCTTCCTACCTGTCTCCACAAACTGCAGACAGCAGAAAGTAATGAGTGGGAGATTACAGTTTGGGGCTACAGTTAGCACAAGCCACAGGCTGCAGGACTGGCTGGTGAAGAACCAGAGTGGGAAGAACAACTGGTCACAAGCCTGCCTGCAGGAGCAGCTGACAAATGTATGATTAAGGTGAAGCAGTTTTCAGGGATGGTGTCATCCAAGTCAGCATCTGGGTAACAGAAGCTCCATTTTCCCAGCCATATATCACAGAATCACAGAATCATAGAATCACAGAAACACAGAATGGTAGGGGTTGGAAGGGACCTCTGAAGACCATCTGGTCCAACCCCCTGGCCAAGGCAGGATCACCTAGGGCAGGTTGCACAGGAACACGTCCAGTCGGGTGTTGAAGGTCTCCAGAGAAGGAGACTCCACAACCTCTCTGGGCAGCCTGTTCCAGTGCTCCGTCACCTCACAGTAAAGAAGTTTTTCCTCATGCTGAGGTGGAACTTCCTGTGCTGCAGTTTATGCCCGTTGCCCCTCGTCCTACCACTGGGCACAGCTGAAAAGAGACTGGCTCCATCCTCCTGACAGCCACCTTTCAGATATTGATAGACGTTGATGAGGTCCCCTCTCAGCCTTCTCTTCTCCAGACTAAGCAGCCCCAGGTCTCTCAGCCTTTCCTCACATGAGAGATGTTCCAGTCCCTTAATCATCCTCGTAGCCCACCGCTGGACTCTCTCGAAAAGTTCCCTGTCTCATATAAGAAACTGCTGTGGGCTACATGGCGGTTACTCCACTCATAGGGTGGACAAGGGCTGTGTGCTGCAGGTTTTGCCTGGGGAAACTTCACATTCACAGACTGACTTGTCCTTGTGTTTCCTTTTTCCTGCTTCTGTTGTGTTTGGGCAAGTACAAATGTTGGCATCCACAGCACAGCCACCAGTGTGAGGTGGTGTTTCCTAGGCTTAGGGCGGGGTGGGGAGAAAGAAAAGAAAAGAAGGGGAAGAACTAGGCAGGACTCAAGCTGCTCTGCCCAAGTGTTTAATACAGCTAAAGAGACGACTTAGTCCTGAGTCTTTTCCAGCAGCCACTGGCTGGAAAAAGGTTTCCACACATGAAGGAGCTGGAGCATCTTTAGTGGCTGTCCACAAACCTGGAACAACCTCCTGGCAGCAAAACACAAAGAAATGCAGTACACGCTCCTTTGCCCACACACATCTCTTCCAGAAACATCATGCATAAAACCTCTGAAAACAGAAACCACATGCACTAAACAAAATCAAGACCTTATTGTGTGTTTGGACGCCAGTGACAATATGCTGACGGTCACTTATTATCTTTTGTTAGTCCCCAGCAAGGCAAGACTTCTCCATGTAAAAATATTAAATACATTTTTAAACATTTTTAAACGGTATTTTTTAGTCTGTGAGTTCTCCCAGGCTTCTATTGTAGACTTGAGGATTAAAAAACCCAGTATGTCTACCACTGCCAATTAAGTAGAGTCACTGCACTGTATTATTACTTAGTTTGGGGGCTATAATTAAACCACCTAAGTTCTCTGCCATGCTGTTCTTTGGATCTTTATCTACTTGGTACCAATTGTAAAATTGTGGTGTCACTGAATGCCATTGCAAAACTCTCAGTTTTCTGGCTAGCAAAAACACAGGACTGCCCACCTGAACTTAACTAATGTCATGTCAATAAATACATTTCTTTGAGAAACATTATTTCTAAATGAGATGAAATGACATTTACATTAGTTTAAAACAAGTCAAATACATGAGTTTCAGTGGGCTTGTTCTTACACTGTGCTATTAACTCCAGGTGAATGTTCTTATATTTGGGTAGTGATATTTAAAGTTGATTTGAATCACTTAGATAAAAACCACAAAATTAGAGAAAATTTGTGCGGAAAGCAGAGCTGAAAATAGTGAAAAGAAAATGTCTCTAAAGGTTTCTAAATCTTTCTTCTCCCAGGAAAAATTGCATGTCAACAGCTGGTGGCCCTATGCTGCTTCTGCTTTCCCCACTTGATAACTAGAGCAACACATTAGAACCTTTAAAGGAAAAAGGCATTTTATGCTGAGTGCTTATGGTCCCTGCAAATGCCTAGAACGGAGCAGCCTGGAGGAGCCTAGAGGGGAGCGGAGAGATGGGGTTGTGCATTTGGGGCAGCATACATGTCCCATAAGGACAGGCAACATAGTAGACACTATGGGTGGATTCGGAGGGCGAACCGGGGCTGGCATCAGCCTTGGATGTCGGTATGTGAGGGGACGGAAGCACTGCTCTCCCACAGCTGATGGTGGTGGATATTCAACCTAGGAAGCGGTGCGCTCAGTTTTAGTCATCGCGCCCAGCTTGCTGAAAACTGCTTCCTCTCCGTTTGTCCTGAAGAACTATCAATTCCCTATACAGCTTAAAAGATAACGAGAGGCAATAAAATCTTAAAATATGGCTTGTTGCATCTGAGTAACCAGCTAAAACACACATTTAGTTTTAAGACTGAAAGCCAGTGGTGGCTTCAGCAGATGAAAGATATGCATATGAAGACGTATGGCATTAAGGATTGTTTTCCCTGATGAATAATCTCTGAAACAAATGAACCATAAGATAATGCCATGCTGTTGGTCTGTTACTGGTATTTGCATCAAAACAATTAGCACTTAAATAAATAAATCTGTTCTGCTATACAGTTGTCCTCTACCTGAGAGGCTTTCAAATGTATAAAACTGATCCAACCATTTATTATAAACTGTGGTGTAATAACAATAATCTCTGCAGTGGTTTTTGCAGTTGCAGTCATTGTGGATGACAGATATGTTACAGCAGTGTCATTCTGAGAGAATAATACATTACCCGTTTATTGCTGTGCAGGAAATTGCTCAGGTAATCATTGCCTAGATAATTAATCCAGGCTTTGGAAAAACAACAACAAAACAAAACAAAACAAAACAAAACCCCCAAACCCCAAAGGGCAAAATACAGTACTGTTGTGACAGGGAAAATCGTATTACATTCTTGGATATTGAGTTTTCCTTCAGCACTCCCTAGTGGCTCATTATAATGTATCTGTACTTCAGCTGTTGCATACCAATGAAATAAGCATTTGCCATTTATGAGTTTCTAATACTTTTTTTTTTTTCTGAATTTTCTAATACATTTTCTAATACAACTGTGTATCGCTAGGAAACATGGGGCAATGTATAGCCATGGCATATCTGTTTCCTCTTCTTCCCAGTCCTCTCCCCCTGACAAGATCCTCCCTGGATATGCTTTCAGCTTTAATTCACTTCAGAGTGTTTGAAAGTTGAAATTACAAGGCATAAACTTTTCTGATTCCATTAAGTTATAAGGAATGTTATAAGCAACTAAGCATGGGCAATAAAAAATGCAACCTTATTTTGACAGAGTTACAGAGGATCTTTTTACGTAATATCCATCGAATGCAGCTGGCTTTATGTAAGCCGTTTTAAGCAGAATTGCCTCCAAATGTGCCATAAGAACGCATGAGCAGTAACAACAGATTAAATTTTCTGGACCTCAGAGAATGTATATGTATTTAGCTTAGGTCCTACAGGCAGGCAGCTATCAGAGCAGGGGAGCGGCCAGCAAACCAACCGTTCTGCCCCAGGTCTTGCTGCAAATCATGCTGAGCATTTACCTTTCTTCTCACCTCCAGTAATCCCAATTAAGCCAAGAGCTGGCTCTGGGCTGTGCTCTGCTCCCCTCCCTTTGCAGGCAGGGACATCCAGCCCCTGCTGTGCCACCTTCTTCTGCTTGGTTGGCTCCATGAAAAGAATTCAAACATTTGTGTTTGTAGTTATCTTTTTTAAATGCATGAGTCACCGGAAAGCAGAGCTGGCCAGTTGGCTAATTCAACTACCACCTTCTTCCTAGAATCAGAGGAGGACAGGAGCAAATCAGCTAAACCATATTTGAAGAGATCAGACAAGGCAGTACAAGGGAAGAGGGGAAAATCTGCCTTTGGAGGAAAGACATTTCAGTTCCTTTAAAAAAATATGAAAAGCTGTGTTGTGTTATTTCAGTTGTGATGATAATTAAGGGAAGTTTGGATGAGTGTAACTGCACTAACCAGGAGAGCAATGGAGATGGCTGCTCTGTGGAGCCCAAAGCAGCAGATACATTATACCGTGCACTCCTTTGGGAACCTGCTTTCTATCTTGGCCTATCCATGGTCAAACCTATTTCCCCATGTCAGGATCTGAGGGCAGAGTCTAGCACACACTTGCCACCATGCAAAGATAGGGAATATTTCTTATGATCTGCACAGTTCCAGGATTACTATTTTGGGACGAGCATTACGGACATATGGCAATGCGAGCATGCAAGGAAGAATTTTTTCAAGTACCACCTTCTCTTCGGTTGCTTGGACCTAATCAAGCTCTTTCTGTGACTGCAGCACTAAAATGCCAGGTTTCCTACAGGAGGTTGGAGGCCCAATTAGTGCCTTGATGTTCAGTACTACTGGGTACTTTTCTGTTTGCTTCAGGTTGCTGCTTCTCTTGTCTGAGGAAATCAGTTCATTTCTAAGGATGATTTCTTATCCTGTTGTACTGATGCTCTACCAAGAGCTGGCTCAAGCAAGAACAGGCTTTCAAGAAGTGGAAACTCTTTGTTCAATGACATTTCAGGCAGCCTACAGAAGCACTAATACTGTAGTGTTTGGCAGTGCAGAGGTGGCCAAAGTGGCAGCTTTGGTTCCTGGTTGTGTATTTCTCAGATACATATGCCTCTGTCTGTGGTACATGCCATTTGCCAACATTTTAAGGACGTGCATCCTGATGCAGTCACTAGATATCAAAGGTCTTCAGCCTCTTTCTTTGTCTCCAATTAATTTCACAAATTTTAAGGCGGAACATGTGTTATAATGAGTATACCCCTCGCAGCATATTCCTAAATTGAACAAGCACATGCACACAAACAATCCCTTGCAGATATTTATCTCTAGTCTTTGATGGGATGCCTTGCCACTGACGTGCCACTTTTTTTCAGGCATTGTGCACATTGTCAAGTTGCATCACGTTATGCCTGCCTGTGACAAAATAAAGACTGAAAAATGTGTGACAGTACTTTAAAATATATTAATTGTGGATTTTTTTAAAGTAAAAGGGGACTGAAGTTGGTGAGATTTGGTCTCAACTTTTCATAATTTTCTTCAATTGCTTGCCAGGTTACATCTAGGACAGACAATTCTCTACCCAGCCTGTTAGTCCTTTATCATTATGTCTGTGGTTTATCCTGTGTGTCTCATTAATTCGCTTGTAATAATGACATTTCCTTGGTTCAGTTCATCTCAAGAACCTTGGTTTTATCTATCAGAGAAAAAAAACTGTCTTGTCTCTGCATCAGTTCCTGTATATTTAAAATGAATTAGTGTTCTGAGACAAAATAGCTTTTTAAGAGGTCTGATGTAATCTACATCTTTGTATTAATTCAGCAGAAATTAAATGCACAGACTAGGTCCTTGTCTAACAATGGGACAGGATATAAAAAAAGCACCTCACCTCCTGCCTTAAGTATCTGTTGCATACACATAAAAAATTTTTCTGTCTTCCAGCTATGATAGATCATAAATCATCCAGCAGAACAACCTGAGTCACCAGTCTCTTTTATAGGATACAAATTAAGTTATTTATAATTTTTCCTGGGCATTTTGATCTTTGACAGATGGTTTTCATCTGCCTGGTGGCTGGATCCAAAGACTGGGCCATTTTCACAGTCACGAGACATACACTGTCACAGCAGGATGCGAACGTTGTTGGACCTAGTGTGGAAGTATGCTATTTTATGGCAGGATAAACCCCAATAACCCTACCAGAATGCATTGGGAAACCCAGGGTTGCCTATTTTGAAGTGTTGTCAGATTCAGCGTGCTTAGGAGGGTGTCTGAATCCCCCATGACTGGACACTGGAATGACAACAGCCACAGGCAAATGCCCAATCACAACCCCAGCTTCTTTCTTCGGAGTAGCAGGAGCTGCTCGCAGAACTAATGGTTGTTGCTCCTTCTGTTTTACTTTTCCTCACCATCCTTCCGTAACTCTTAGAATAGCTATTCTCCATCTATCGCCGGTAAGTATTTCCTTAACTGTGACATACTCTTTCTTTCCCACCTGAAACTGCCAGCGAGTACCCCAGAGCCTCCCAAAATCAGCTGGATGGCAAAAGCACGGGGAGTGGTGTCAGCCCAATTTCGCTTTAGACGTTGGCAACATAGGTGTTAAATAGGTTTTGAAAAGAGTACATTGCCTGCATCATAGCTCCTGACCCTAGGCTTCCTTCATCACTACTGTACAGGAAAGACACTCAGGCCTATTTTAGATGTCTGCCTTACGGTAGGAGGGTTTGTGTCCTCTTAGGGACAAAGGAAGCTGCAGTGAATGAGGATAATGTTGACTTCTCAGTAGATATTTGTTTTAGCAGCAGCTTTAATAAATGATATCTCTAACTATGATAATTACTGATGAAGTTTCATTGTTTTCAGTCACAGTGTGAATCCCACACTGAATTTTTTTGTGTCTTGGAATTCACTGTTCTGCTGATTTCTTGTTATTTAGCAATTTTCACATTATTTGGTCAGTCAAGATCATCTCTGGTGATATCTGATGATCTGTTTGCCTGGTGTTTCAGTTTGGCAGTTTTCTTAATAATAGTGAAAGAAACAGTGCCATGCTGCTAAATGTTCACTGCTGTCCATACTTCTGCCAGTCTCTGGGCAGGGTGCTTGATGGTCCATTGCCACAAATCATTCAGTGTATCAGATCAAAACACCATCTCTGCTGGTTTACTTCCTGCAGTACGCAGAGACTACAGCGTGCCAGTCCTCTCTCTGGGGATGATAACCCAGTATTTTGCTAGTCAGGCTTTGGTAGCTGAGCATTCCCAGAAGCTGGCAAGCTTCTGTAGGGAGCAAGGTCTTAACCAACCTCCTCTCGGCTCAGTTCACCTCGTTGGTCACAAGGTGTTTGTTCAGCCACTCAATTGGTTGGGCTTATTTTGCTATAATTCCTGGTGGGAACATACCTTTAGGAAAGTTTTTTCCGCTCATTTTGTCTTATATCTCTCATATTGACTTGTAGCTCATCGTTACACCTTAATATCATACAGGTCTGCACAGTGTAACCTGCACTGAAACGTCAACCCAAACGCAGCTATGGAGTGCCTACATTTCATTGCACTATCGATGTTCATTGCTGGCTACAGAAGCAACAATCTCAGCACAAGTGACTCTTTCTTATTATGGTACTTAGTTCAGCAGTAAAACATTGAAATATACTTGACAGCAATCTTCATGTCTCATGGCAAGTTTTAAGATTATAGATGTAGAATCAAGTAGCAGAGTGCTTATTAAGGTCGTGTTTTTACTAGTACATAAAATAGAGCATGGCTTGTATTCATCTTACTGAACGGTTTCCTTCATACTGTCCCCTGGGAACAGATGGTGGTCCATGGTCTTCTCAAGACCAGCTAATTTATTAATTCCTTGTACATCAAATGTAGGCAGGTATCCCACAGCATGGTTCAGGGATTTTATTCTTTTGTTAAAACAGGATTCACATCACCTCTATATGAACAGCAACTCTATGGTCATAATAATATCAGAACCTGACTGAATCAGTATGTTAAAAGCATTGACATCAAAGTTACCTGATCTCATAGATGCCTTCTCCATTATCTGTTCCACACACACCTTCCAACATAACCAAGTGTTGCCAAAATATGTTTTTTTCTAAATAATAACTGTATTAATAAAAATAAGTGTCTTATTCTATGTCTAAGAATATATTTTTTTTTCATTTCTCTCACAAGAAAGCTGCTATTGTCTATATTCTTCAGAACTGAAATACTTCCTTATTTCCACACAATTCATTGTGCATACATCCAAGGTACATTTCTGTAACTGCAACATACAAAGCCACTGATTAGGCAGATCACTCAGTCACTAACCTGCATCTACTTCCATGTTTAACAGTGCTAAAAAACTTAATAAATGCAATGGAGAACTTTTCCATTTCACACATGTGACTTGATTTTTTTCTCCCCAGAGCCTGTTCTCAAATAGTAACTGTGTTGATTCTCCCTTTGGGTTTGATTCTCAAACTCCACAGAAACAGATAAACATCCTTAGATGTCTAAAATTGTTCTCCTAGGGCACAAAAATCACTTTTTCTGACATCTTATGCCCTTCCTGCTGCTTCCAAGCATATTGATAAGCTTATTTTCAGTTTCGGCAAAACACGGTCTTGAAGGAACCTCAACTTCTAACTTGTAGGCCTTGCCTTCAGCTTGAGTCCACGTACTGGAGAGTTTAATAGCCTGTTATTCTCAACCGCAGACTTTGATTCACATCTGTTTCTCCCTCTGCCTTCCTCTCCTCTTAGTAATCTTTCTCCCATTTCTCTCACAAGAAAGCTGCTATTGCTTATATTCTTCTGGATTTAAATACTTTCCAATTTTCACACAAAGCTTGATGACATTTGGTCAGTATATATTAACAAGATTTCTTATTTCCATGTGAAAGCTCCCAATGCCCTTGTTTTAGATAAGCTCATATATTTTTTTCCAGAACTAGTTCAAGCTTATTGCTTTATAAAATATACTTAAACTAGGTCCAGGGTGAAAACAAATTTCAGCTGAGGCAGTTATATCTTCTTAAGTCTTTTCCCAAGTGCCTTGTAATTCCACAGTAGTGTTAGGAAATACTTAATCTTTGTTGTACATATAGTACAAACAAATGACACAGCTGCCTACCCCTGTAAAAAGACATCATCTTTAGTGTGAGTCCTTGCAACGTATGGTAACAGTGGAGCAAGTGAAAGAAGTATGTCAAGAGCAGAAATGAGTCCATGCAGATGTGTGATAGATGTAAGCTTACATCTGGTAAACACCTTTTCTTGCACATTTCTGGCCAATCATTGAGTAAATTGCTCTGCTTCTACTGACAAGGCCCAGCCCAAGGCCCCCCGCTACTGGTTAAAAATGCTCAGGGTCTTCCCTTTCTTTTCTGCACGAGCACTGACAAAGAATCAGGCAGAAATCCAGTTCTGCCTTTTACTAGCAGGTTTGTATGTTGGACTCAGTGGAAGGAACTCTGGTCTAGATTAAAATTTCTGTTGATCCTTTTTTTAAATAAACATTTTATACCAGCAGAAAAAAACCCAGAAGGTTTTACAGAATAAAGAAAAGAGTAGTTTTTTGGAAAAAAAAAACCCAAAAAACTCTTACGAGCACATTTTGAATAGCCAGTATTAATTATCTTGCAATTATCTTTTAAAAGCCTTAGTACAAGGGACCTGGAAAGTCACGGTGGCCACATGTAGCAAGCTCATACAACAATGTACAGAAACACATTTAAAGCACTTTATTTCCATTTCCAGAGGAACAAAAGGCACAGATTTGTTCATTCCTCAGATTGTTTATACAGCAGAGATAAATCTTACATAAATCTTGAAAGACACGTCCTACTAGAATGAAGAAGGTTGTTTTTTTCTTATCTCCCAGCAGGGAGCCTAAAGTCCCTTTGTCAACCAGGCTCCAGAAGAAATGTGCAGGCGGTGATGGACAGTTTGCATGCAACAGTTGTGTCACCCATGACAGCAGAGCTGTGTAACGTCTTTCTGTGTTAGCACAGGCAGGACGTGATGGGAACTGTCTCTGCTTACTTTTACAAGTGAATTCACTGTCAGAAAGTGGTTGCAAAGCCTGCCCAGCTGGATTCTGTTAAAAATAATAATTTCTGCCTCAGCCTGAGCTGATTGTTCTGATGTTGAGAAAAAGGTGGGCAGGAAAAGCAAAACAGCTGCTTATGAGTGATTGCTGAGAATATTCTTCCAGGTTATTCACTGAATTCAGAGTTTTTAACCAAGTGATGAGCTAAATGCATTTCTGTAAAGTGCTTCAGGCTCAGATTTTACCTTTTGTTGGGGAACAAGTGTGCCAGAGTTCAAACTTTGCATTTGCTTGCAGGGACCACTGCTGCTAAGCTCATTTCTCGTCGTCTCCACAGCCTTTATCACACAAGGATGAACTTTAGGTACTAACATAAACTGTGGCTACAGCCTGCTTATGCCTCAATCAGCATCTAAGGTGCCACTTAATGTCTAATTTGAGACAGCAGGTACTGACCTCTTGTTTAAAGCAAAATCTTTCAACGTTAAAAAATTGCCCTCCTGAGAAGCCAGGAAGTAACAAAAATAGATGCGCCTGGGAGGTTTTCTGTGCTCTATGGTTATAAGTTCCTCTGGGGAGCACTCAAGAGTGTTGTTGACTGTGATCCAAGTGGCTTGAATAATGTGTTCCTTTTAGAGTTTCTTATCACACCAGTTTTGAAATTATTCACTGAACCCACTGATCCTTTAAAACTGTGTTCCACTTTCAGTTTTAATTGAGGTAGCTAGACAGCAGCAGAGACCAGCAGCGTAAGAATGCAATTTGGATGCTGTGAAAGCACTCTGTGCTTTCAAGCTGATGCACTGAGGTGTAGCTGAATTCTGTGTTTAAAAGCAATCTAAATTAAAAGTGTATTTTTCATTGTGAGTTTCTTCAAAAATGTAGCATTTATGTCAGCCCTTCTTTAGATTTGGTTGAACTGAGCACTGTTAAACCTGATCGCTATGAATGTGCTACAGACTTTCCATAATTATGAAATGAACATTTACCGTAATAAATTTCAGCACATAGCACATTTATAAACTCTGTATTTTGACTGTTGGCTGTTCATTGTCTACAGTTGCTTAGAAGAATAATGTGAAGTAAAATCTGAATTCTGCAACCAGTTAAAGACAGATCTGACAGAAAACAAACTCCTTCATAAGATGTCCTGATGTGTCCTTATTCCTAACCTCTTCTCCCTCATTTGCATTCCCAGCTTGTCCCTCTCTCCATTTAACCTCTGTAGGTCTCCAGTTCTGTCACTGGGACTGGTATGACCTCCCAGTTCTTGCCTCCTTGTCCAACTAGTCTGTCTCCGTTTTTCACCTCCATTTCATAACTACATGATGCATCTTTTGTGTCCGTGGACAGTGATCCTGCCTCTAAGACAGGAAAGCACTAACAGTTCTTCAGCATTCCTTTGTACTTGGACAGACTGTCCACGGAAGAACAATTGCAGTTCTCGGCAACTCATAAAAGGGCTTAATTCCTATAGCAAATGCATGGGTAACATTTTCTTTTTAATGTTGAAGAAGATTCTCTGTAAAGTTATCCCTTTTCCCTTTATGTTTACTGGCATAATTCCTAGAGCTTTTTCCCCAATAAATACTACACTGTGAAAAAGAAAATGGCAGTTTTCTAGCTACTGCTTGACTTCTAGCCAACTAGGTCCAAGCCATGGCCCAAGGACTTTAGAAATTTGTCTGAATCTCTTGTTTTTCTTATCTTTCTTCCAAAATAAAATCTTAAATTGAAAGTTGCCCATGACAGGGAGAGGCCAGTATCTCTTATTGCCTCAAGTTATTTGTAGAAGTCAGCAGACATAAAAGGTAGAAAGATATAATTCACTCAGAAAAAAAAGCAAATCTTCTAATACTATTCCGTGATGCTGAGACAGTAAAGAAGAAAAGAATGTGATCAGTGATCACATATTAAAGAGAAGTCCCATTTGGTGAACAGAGTCAGGGCAGAATGGGCACTGTGATCTCACTGACCCTCTGGGTTCCTTAAGTTCATAGAATCATAGAATTTTAGGATGGGAAGGGACATTCAAAGGTCATCTAGTCCAACCCCCCTGCAACAAGCAGGGACATCTTCAACTAGATCACGTTGCTCAGAGCCCCATCCAACCTGACCTTGAATGTTGCCAGGGGTGGGGAATCTACCACCTCTCTGGGCAACCTGGGCCAGTGGTTCATCCTCATTGGGAAAAATTTCTTCCTAATGTCCAGTCTGAATCTACCCTCCTTTATCTTAAAACTGTAATCCCTTGTCCTATTGCTACAGGCCCAGCTAAAAGTCTGTCCCCATCTTTCTTATAGCCCCCTTTAAGTACAGAAAGGACACAATAAGGTGTCCCCAGAGCCTTCTCTTCTCCAGGCTGAACAACCCCAACTCTCTCAGCCTGTCCTCATCGGGGAGGTGCTCCATCCCTCTGATCATCTTCATGGCCCTCCTCTTGACTCTCTCCAAGAGGTCCATGTCTTTCCTGTGCTGAGGGCTCCAGAGCTGGATGCAGGACTCCAGGTGGGGTCTCATGAGAGTGGAGCAGAGGGAGAGAATCACCTCCCTCGACCTGCTGGTCACGCTGCTTTGGATGCAGCTCAGGATGTGGTTGGCCTTCTGGGCTGTGAGTGCACATTGACGGCTCACATCCAGCTTTTCATCCACCAGTACCCCCAAGTCCTTCTTGGCAGGGCTGCTCTCCATCCTCAGCCTTCTCTTTACCTGTTGCCAATTTCCCTTGCATATCAAGGGGAGTATTCTTTCTTTGACTTTCCTTTTCTGGCTGACATGCCTGTAGAAGCCCTTATTATTCTTTGCATCCCATGCCAAGTTCAGCTCCAGCCCCACCTTGGCCCTCTTGACCCCACGCCTACACAACTGAGCAGCATCCCTGTGCTCTTCCCAGGATACCTGTCCCTACTTCCACTGCCTGTGCATTTCCTTCTTGCTCTTTAGTTTGACCAGCAGATCTCCACTCAGCCATGACAGTCCTGATTTCTTACACCTGGGGATCGAGAGCTCTTGAACTCTATGGAAAGCATCCTTAAAGATCTGCCAGCTCTGTTCTGCTCCCTTGTCCCTGAGGGCAGTTTCCCAGGGGGTCCTATTGACTGACTGCCTGAGGCGCTGGAAGTTTTCTTTCCTAAAATTCAGGGTCCTGACTTCTTTACTCTTTGCCTGCCCCATATCCCTCAGGACTGTGAAATCCACCAGTGCATGATCACTGTAGCCCAGGCTGCCTCCAGTCTTGACAAAGTTTTTTAAATGTTGAAGCCATCTTCTACTTAGTTATTTTAAGCATATCCCATTCTAGGTCATAGAGAATCAACATAGTTTTAGGGAACATTCCTGTGGGATTGTATCCATGAAGTCCTTTGTTAGCAGTTCTAAGAATACCAAGAAAGAGGGCTGCAGAGTGCTGCCTTCTGGACATGAAAAGTTTGAGGTTTTTTAAGAACTGTTTTGTAGTGAAGGCTCTCTGTTTAAAGTGTACTAGATCTCTGTCGTGGTTTAGCCCCAGCCGGCAACCAAGCACCACGCAGCCGCTCACTCACTTCCACTCCCCCAGTGGGAC
>NW_010520330.1:0-420 GCF_000687285.1 Phaethon lepturus
GGTGCGCGCAGAGAAGGAGGGAAGCAAAATAACTGACCAAAAAGAGTCAGAAAGTGTGTGTGTGTGTGGTTTGGGGATGTGTGTAGCGGGGGAGGACGTCCACGGGAGCCCGTGTTACCAGCGCTGGCAATCAGAGCTGGGCCCCGCAAAGACCTCTCAGCAAGTAGCTGCTTTTTGGGAAACGCACTGCTGCGGGGTCCCGGCTGTCAGGCCGGGCCGAGGGGACCCGCCCATGGGAAGGGGCCTCTGGCCACGCCGCGTGGAAAGGAGCAGGCACAGGCGCGGCGTTGCCCATGCGGGGAACAGCGGCGGCCCGGGGGCCCGTCGGAATCCCTTGCCCAGCGCTTCTCGGAAGCGCCACTGGCAGGTACTGTCCCACGCGTGGAGCGGGCGGCGGTAGGAGTCGGCGTGGGCTTTAGT
>NW_010520331.1:0-573 GCF_000687285.1 Phaethon lepturus
GCTGGAGGTGGGCGAAGGGCGAGCGGCGTTAGAAAACGGGGAAAGCCCTGTCAAAGCCATCAGTGCACCATTCAATACCCCGATGGGCTTAGGAGCCTGGCCAAGAAACAAGAGGGCCTGAACAACCCACAAAACACAGGCTTACACAACATCGCGGTATATTTATCCGTGCTATCGCCGTGCTGCCAGCAGCCATTTGCGGGCACAGCTCCTGTTCGAGGAGCGGCACGTACCACTGGAGAGCAGGTAACCTACCCCGGAGAAGGAGCTAGATCTCCGCGTTCATTTGCAATAAGGAGATTGGGATCTCAGAGGCTTCAGGTCCCGTGAGGCAGGACCCCACGCCGACCCAGAGCCGGGCAGCCGGGGAGGGCTGGCCCTGCCAAGACAGATGTTCTTAATCCACCATGTTTTCCCCCTTCTCTATGGAGACAACAGACAAAATGTCAGCGAACCTTATCAAATACGAATCACCGAGACTCCTGACCTCATTATCCTCTGCCTTCTCTGACAGCTGTGGCCAAAGACACAGAGGCACAAGACATGGACTCCTTCCACAGGACCCTGCCTGGG
>NW_010520331.1:593-809 GCF_000687285.1 Phaethon lepturus
AACCCCAGAGCACAGCACGGAGGACGGAAGAAGGGGCGGAGGCAGGGCTGCCATCGCGGCCTGAAGGGCTAGCTGCGGGTTTGCTTCGCTGGGAAGGGGGCAGGAAGGAAAAACGTCAAACCACAGAGCTCTGCCAAGTGCTTGGCGCTGCTTCCGGCAGCAGTTCTACAGAACTTAATTAATGAGCAAACATCTGCGGCTTCACATCCCCTAAAG
>NW_010520332.1:0-302 GCF_000687285.1 Phaethon lepturus
AGAGCGGGCCGGCTCCCCCCGAGGCAGCCCCCCCGCGCCCAGCCCACAGCCATATGTGATATTTTTAATGACACAGGGAGATTTGTTTTCAAGAAATGCCCTGTCACTCGACGGGATGAGGATGGGGAGGGAGAGCGCGGTGAAGGAATGCAAATGCATAATAAAATTGGGGGGAAAATAGGGGTCATGGAGTGCTTGGTCAGGTTTGCAGCTATTTTTACAGGGGGAGGTGCCTACATAGGACTTTGAGCGCAGCCCGGGAGCTTGGGGGAGAAGCAGCAAAAAGCGACTCATCCACACGG
>NW_010520333.1:0-10095 GCF_000687285.1 Phaethon lepturus
AAGATTGTAGGTTCGACTCCTGCCTGGCTCGTACAAATTTTTCCTTCATTGCTGTCGCGCACAGAAGGCGTTTAAAGCTTTTCGTCTGAGCTCATCGTTTAAAACCGTTTATACGCCAGGCACGTCATTGGATTATTGTATCTCCCAAAGCAAAGATGACAACGGTAGGAATCGGAAAACACCACCTAGGCTTAAGTCAAACAATCTAAATACACACCTGGTCCAAAGCCTTAACTGTGCCAACGAATTAACCCAGTTAACACACCAATAAATTCCATGGGGGAAAATCCTTTAGGCCGCGAGGAGAGGAGCAGTGTGCTCACCACTCGCCTTACACGCTATGGTTAGTCTTTAAAAACGACATCACGGGAAATAACCATGAGGTCTCTGAAGGCAGCAAGCGATACTGCTGGAGTAAAGACTATTATTTTCATAGTGATTATCCATTACAGTGTTGAGCAGCGCGAGAGCATCCTTGTTGTGCAGTTGAAGGAAAAGCGTGTGATTTTGTAGAAACCCGTTTTCGACATATGTAAAGGGCTATGCAGTGTGTACAGCTGTCAGCCCGGAGGGGCGAGGAAGGCATCCCCAAGCATCAGATCTGAGAATACTCCACACTGAATCCACTGTGGATTCGGAGCAAGGTTACTATATAAAAAGTGATTCAGGTTGTTATGGATAAATAATTGAGGTAGCTCGTTAGCGTTATCATTTGGAATCACTGTCCTTTCTTCTGCCATGTCCATGGATAGCATGGGCGAGGGTCACGGTGCAATGGTGTGCAGGCAGGCGAGAGGCAACACAAGGAAAGGGCACCCCATCATGTCACGCAAAGTCCATGAGAATCTCAATTTTCTGCTTGTTGCTCACAGTGGTGTAACAGTCGTTGGGGGTCATAGCTGGAACACTTTCTGGAGAATACATGACTCAGAAGATGTCTATTCAAAAGGGAAACAAAGTGGCACACGTAAGCGAATTGTGCTCTGCAAGCTTCTATGTAGGTGTGATGGGGACCTGAGGTCCACCGAGGAAGGAGAGAGGCCAGGTCGGTTTGACTTTCCTCTCCGCGGGCGAGCGAAAACGCGGCGCGGCGAGGCGAACCGAGGCACCAAAATATGCGCGAGCCAGGCAGGAGTCGAACCTACAATCTTCTGATCCGTAGTCAGACGCGTTATCCATTGCGCCACTGGCCCTGCGCGCAGAAAATACCCGAGCCACCGCCCACTCAGCACACCCCTCTTCCGCGGCAGGCCCACTGCGCGCATGCGCCGTTCACCCCTCCCGGACTCTGCCTCCGCAAGGCGCATGCTCAGAACTCCGCGCGAGGTGGGGAAGCACCTTGGGCTGCCGCTGGGCGTTGGCAGGCAGGCCCCTTCGATAGCTCAGCTGGTAGAGCGGAGGACTGTAGAGGTGCCGCCCCACGGGAATCCTTAGGTCGCTGGTTCGATTCCGGCTCGAAGGAAGCGCCGAGCATTTTGTTGTTTTTTCCGGGGGGAATTTGATTTATTTCGGCCCCTACGGTGATGGACGGGGGTGCGGCCGCCTCACGGCCCGGGCAGAGGCAGGTATAGCCGTTTCAAACACATGTAATGTATAAGCAATTCGCATCTCTCCTTTTTATTTTTTTTTATTTTTTAAGGGGGAAAAAAAAAGAGAATACCGCAAAGAGGTGTCAGCCCTGCAGTAAACTCTGAGATCTGTGTTGCGGTGATGCTTTCGGAAGTGCTTCAACATTTTCTTTAATAAAGGTGCCGCCCCACGGGAATCCTTAGGTCGCTGGTTCGATTCCGGCTCGAAGGAGGTGTTACAAATTTTTCTTTCGTCTTCCAGTGCAAAAAGTGCTTTTAAGTACCTTCTCTTTAACCAGTTGCAGTTACAGTCGTTTTTCTCCAAGACATCCAGCTGCATTGCGAACTGAGCCTCTTCTGCTGCCACTCACTGACTTGCAGCAGCAGCTGCTGTGACTGGAGCAGAGGATGTGGCGCCTGCTGCGTGACTGCCAACAGCTCATTAATCGTTAAAGGCAAACAAGATGTATGTTGTTCCTACTCCAGCTTACCATGAACTGTCACAAAGCAAGTTAGTGCAGGAGGATACCTGTTGAGATCCCTCTGTCTCATCACAGTTAATTAGGATGGTGAAATTCTGAGGGGCTTTTTTCCAGACCTCCTCTCCCCCAAATGTCTAGACACTATTTTTCCAGAAGTATCTATACATTTACATGCTGCCACAAGAAGAATACGTTTCCAAATCCAGCCAGGTGATACTTAGCACGTGTTAGCTCTCTCCGCTAGTGGGAAATTGCGTGTCTTCACCAGCGTCTTCCCCAGATTATCGTGTAGGTGCCGGCTGCCGCGCACTCGCCCCATATTGTTGTTTTCCCAACCCTGGGGCGGGTGGCCCCGGCACGAAGGGCTGAGTCCTCTTGTACGAAACTCTGTTCTCTGAGAAACTCTGTACCCGTTCATCTGTCTCAAAGTGAAAGGAGGTGCTGGACGTGACGGTTTATCTGACTTCAGTTTGTGGAGAGGAGGACGGGGGTTACTCTCATCTGCAGTTTTTCTCCCTGCTTTGTAACAGCACAATGAACATTTTATTTTCTTTAGAAAACGACAGCAGAGAAAAAGATCAGTATTTTTAACTGTGTTCAGTTTTGCATGCTTCATCATTTTTCTTTAATGATTTTATTCTAAAAAGAGGCAGCAATGTAATTCTTTTTAATTGAAATCATGCCCATACTTTGGGTGTTAATTCTGAGGGACGGTAAGCAATGAAATTAAATGACATACAATTATGTTTGAAGTTTTTTGGATTAAGCAGAGTGGTTTATCTTATGAACTTGTTGTGGGGAGAAAAGTGCACAAACTACCTAAATAACTGTCTGTGTTGACGGTAGCCCTAAATCTTCTGTGATGTTTCTTCCATTCGGTATTTTGAGTGAATCCGGGTATGAGTTAATACCCAAGCATGCAAAAGGCCAGCTCTTTGAGAATACATCCAGCCAAAACAGTTGCCCCTTGTCCATTTTTCAAACGCTTGGGCTTCGGTGGTCACAGAGACTGGATACCATCCTAGCGAGAAATATTCCTGTCCCGTAGCAGGCCCAGGCTGTCTGGCACTCTGCACTGGCTCTTGGAGAGATGCAAAACCCCTGAGCGAGATGCCGGCCCCAGGGGAAGTTGACGGGACGTCTACCGTTGTCCTCAGCAGCACCATGGTTCCACTCCCTGCCCGCGCCCTTTGCTGGGGGAAATCGTTCCATATGGGAACTGATGTCAGTAAAAGTACTGCGTTGTATCACTTCATCACACTGCTGATTTTTTTAATGCAGGCAGGCATTCTGCGTTATATAAAGGACTCGCAATGTGCGGCTGTAGCTCTGGCTGCTTTGCATAGGTAGGTGCGTCTGCTGCAATCCAAGACCAAGTTCCTCTTTGGGGAAACCCTGAATTGCCACTTGCCACTTGTCAGGGTGCAAAGCCGTAATTTCGGGCAGCTGTCTCAACAGCTTCTCTAGCTCTTACCAGAACGAAATTGTTGATAGCTCAGAAAATAAAGGGAGTGCTACAGTTCATACATACAACCTTTATTAGTCAGAGTGGTTGACAGCAAAGGTAGATTTGAATATATAATACTTTGCCTATGAATAAATGCAGCAAAACAGAACAACATTTTGAGCATCTGTACACTTTAAGAAGATTAATAGGTGTGCGACTGAAATTTAAACAGAAATGTCATTTAAGCATAGCTATGTTCATGTTAAGAACTCTTCTGAAAAGCAAACACATGAGTAAAATTACATCGAAGAGCTAAGTCCTGAAATCCTTATTCATCCTGTCTCCACGTGTCCTCAGAATAGCTGATCCTGACAGCAGTGGGAGAGGCAAATGCTCCAGTACTCTGAAAACTAAGTTTCTTCTTTGGAATTAAACCATGGGTTCAGACACTCGGACTTTTAGGCTGCAAGTCCTGGAGAACACACTCAGAGCCTTGGTCACTGTTTTGTTCTGAGGTTTTTGGCTAGCTGAGATAATACATTGGGGCTCTTCTGCAGAGATCCCCATGTCAGTAAAAGGGCTTTGCAAGCGTACGGCAGCTTGTCTATACTTGTATCGCCCTGCAAGATCAAGTCATAAATCTTTCCCAAGAAAAACCTCTCATTTAGAAATACAGGAGCCACATGATTTATGGTATATCTCGAGCCCATGGAAATAAGTTCCTTGGTTTCAGTAAACTCTGGATCTGGCCCATAGAGTGGGGTCTGGACAGGCATCAAAGATGTTGCGTGTGGAAAAATTCACCAACTCCTTTTGCTAATCTGGGATTTACCTTCCCCTCCCTGGCTTTGGGCCTGATCCGTAGCTGTTGTTGACATCAAGGGTGCAATTCCCAGTGACTTCCATGGGAGCAGGAGGAGGGATTTCATGAGGGAAATGGTTCTACATACAATGTGTATCTTTACACTAGACTTTTCTCCCAATGCCTTTTCCATCTCTGCTGGAAATAGTCACTACATAGCATGTGCACACTTTCACAGTGAACAGACAGTAAAACTTAAGAAATCACTTAGCCTGCAGATCCGTCACATACTACGTGCTCTCCCGACTCCTTCGTTTGGTGATAACATCTTACACCAGAGCAACAACCGTGCAAAGGGGAATAGCGAAGAAAGCCAAAAGATGTGTGGGCGTGAGTGGGTGCTGGTGTCCCCCGCCACGTACCCAGCGGGCTGCGCTCTGCCCGTATTGCAGCACTAGCACCCCAACGCACAAGCCGTCTGATCTGGCCACCCAACAGGAAGATTTGCGGCACTCGGCTACTGCTGGGAACGTGCCTTCTGGGGTCATGGCTCCTCAGCAGCGGGATGGTGTCACCAAACCCTTCTTCCCTGGGACCACCGGGATGGATAGGCGCATCCCCCCGGCACCACTGGGCAGGCGGGATGGCAGCCTGGATTTACATACATATGAGTGGCCTCCCAAATTATTTAAAACACACAACTGAGGACAAAGAGGAGCCCAGGGCAGGAGGGGAGCAAGTGCCTGTGCACAGCCCCAGCCATGCCAGGACTTCCTCACTTCTCTGAAGCAGAAAAACAGGACTATTTCTGAGGGCAATGTGAGCATTAGCTGGCCCCAGTGACAGCACCTGGAGAACAGGTATATAACCTGAACTGGAATTAATGGCTTTTAAAATGTCCATGTGTTATGGGACCTTTAAAGAAATGTTAAAAGTACTATTTCTTGACTTTGGAGTTATAGCTAGCGCTATGAAACACACTTTTTCCCCTAATATTTAGCTGCCACTGAATGACATTTCATGTGAAAGGTGAGAATAGAAGGAAGACAATAATGTTTCACAATCTCAGAATCCAATTTTAAGGAAGGGAATAACACTTTTGACTAGCTATATATTCACTGGTGTACATAATTTAGTGGTACCTTACATCCCGCTCTGGACTGCAGCATTGTGATTAGAGCAAAAATAGCCAATGCACAGAACTGACAATGATTGATGTAACACGATCAATAAAAAGAAATTCAGATGTCTAAGGCTTTTTGTGTCAAACCAGTGAAGTGCGATGTTTAAGATCTCAGAGGTATTTCTTTAGTTCTTACAAATTAGAGGCCTAATTTCTTCATGCTTGCTTAAGCCACACCACACGAATCTCCACCGATTTGTGCAGTGGTACACCTGGACGTGCAACTCATCCCTACCTCTTTATTGAAAATCACACCATGTGCTCTTAGAGACCCTGTGCGTGATGCAGAGGGGAGGACCCAGGCTCACCCTGATGAGCCAGGCTGTGAGGAGGTCGGTTGCTCCTCTGCTGCTTGCCTGCCCTGCTAAGTCCTTGCTGCTCCCGCAGCCCCGGTGCCAGCGCTGGCGCGGTGACTCCTAGCCTAGTGCCAGTGGGGCAGCGGGGCTGGCAGCCAGGGGCACGGTGGAATAAGCAAGCCAGCAGAAAGCTGTTGGCTGGGGACCAATTTCCAGCACATTGCAGCTGCAGCCAGAGAAGCTGGGGCCGCCTGGCATAGGCAGCAAGCCTGTCCAGGCTGGAACAGGGGAGCTTTGCCATGGGGCTGTCACCAGCTATGGGGAGAGAAGAGAGGCTCTGGGACAGCCCAGGGCCAGCCTCCCCCTCCACAGGGTGTTTGCCCACCGTCTCCTGGGTTTGCGACTTGTGCACGGGAGGACACAGAGCCTATGTGTGCTTCTGGTGCTAGATGAGGCTCCTGGATTTGGAGTGACCTGTGTTGTAACCACTCGCAGAATGATCCCTGAGTGCTTTGACCTGGCTTAGGTTTATAATTGTCAGGGCTGGGTCCCAGCAAGCCACTAGCTGCTTTCCAAAGAGCGCTTCCTCCCTGGGAAGAACAGCCCCGTCCGTCTTGCCACCGACTTTCCCTCTGAGGTCTGCTAAAGAGAATTTCTAGGGCTCCCTCACAGGAACTCTCACATCCAGCAAAACTACTGCATGTGAGGAGACAGGGAGAGATGGAGCTGGTGTCTGGAAAGGGGCTCAGGGCTGTGTCTGGGAGGTGAAACCCCAGCTGAGGGCAGGAAGGAGAGCAACTATGCCAAAGCGGGTATTATTAGAGGGAAAGACCATGCCGAGCCTGGCAGTTTGAAGCCATGGGAGACCTGCATGTTGGTCTGTAGAGCTCTGTACTGGCCATAAGTATCTTCTTGCAGGGTGTAGATATCAACCTACTGGAAGTAGCCTAGAGGGAGATTCTGCCTTGATAGGAAATTACTCTCAGGTTACTCTTGATTAGCTTAAAGACAACTACAAATATAGGCTTCAGATCTTATAATGTGTTTTTTCTTGCTGTGACACTCAGTGGAAAGCACCAATAGGTCGTGTTTGCCCATGCTAGGAGTCTGTGCAATAGCTCCGATGGCTGTCCCCTATTAGCTGTGTCTTCTCAGTTGCATTAGTCGGCTGAAGCATGACAGGAGTTTCTCCATCTAAATTGGAGAGGAAGACAAAAAATACTTTAAGAATCCTTCGCTTGCTACCAAAGTCAGATGTCTTGTTAGCACCACAACATTTTGTCTGCTGTTGCAGCTATGGCTTAATCTTGGCTTCACAGGCAGCTGTGTGTATACCGAAGAGGCGGCAATGCCCACACTGAGTCTACAAATGCTTTTACTCCTTGTCCATGTGTAATGGCAGATTTCTGGGTGACCATTGTTAAGCTGGATGTTAGCTGTACCTGGTGCTTTGCAGAGACTGCGAGATAAGGGTCCCTGCCTGTTCCAATCACAAGTGCTTCTTCCTGCAAATGTCTGAATATAATGAGCAATGTTCTGAGTCAGCAAGCACTAACCTTGACAGTGTTTGTGAGAATGGGCCAGAAATGTGTCTTGAAGAAGGCAAAGTTAACAGTAAAGAAAGGAGAGAGTTAAAGGAAAAAAATGCATGAGCAGTAATATACTTGTGAGGGAAGAAATCATATATATCCTGAAAGTCAGCTAGTTAAATAAAAATGTTAAATTGCATTTTGAAGTCTTATGTAATATATTTACAATAGGATTTTGAGAATTACTCTTTTAATGAGTTTGGAACTGCCAAAACCTCATATTATCACTATATAAAACCTTACTGCTTTGTACTTTCTCATTCCATGCAGTTATGTGTTTGGTTTCCCAATATATCTGTAAAAAAAAAATATATCTGTAAAAAAAGTTTGTTGTAGAGTGGAGGAAAGTGAAGTCCTTAGAGAGTTCCCTGATGGCTTTTGTGTTCCCTCTGGTAATGAACAAGGTTTGGCTGCCCTTCTCTTGGGCCTCTTTCCAATCCACCATTTTGTGGGGAGGAGGAGGGGACTCAAGACTCAGAAACTGACTTTTAAAGGTTCAGCCATCTCAGTGAAGTGTTTTCATATGAAAAATTTTGGACTATCTATATCTTCATACTAGCACAGCCTTCACAGTAATTGATACAAATGATGACTTTTTTGCCAAATGACCGAATGTTCAGAAAAAAACTCATCTGACATTTCCTCCCATTTACAAGGCAGTTGATGGGATGAATCATGGGCAAAGATGTAATGTACAGGAGTAGCTTAACCCAGAGCAGGAATCTAACTGCATGCCATACGGCTTCCCCTCAGTGGGGGTAGAACAACTTTGAGTCTGTCAAGGTGAAAGGCAAGAATGATTAAATGCCAAGCAGCTTCTCTGTATGGGCAATTCCGTATTTAGACACAAGGTCAAAGACAGACATGTTTCATAACCTCTAAAAGTATATGAGTAATTAATACTTAGAGCTCAGCTCGGGCTCAGATAGTTTGGCAGTTCCAATCCATTTTTAAAGCACTATGTATTTTCTAGATTTCTGAGCAGTGCTCCCTCCCACCCTCTGCTGCCTCCAAGTTGTTCATTTCATGGAAGATCGTTGGTGGAGGGCAGAGACTAGCAGTTCATTTTGCTGTGATACCCAGATATGCAACAAGAGACTAGGATGCACTGCAGATACGTTGCATTGCTTCCAGCTGATCTGCAGACAGCTGTGAGCTGACACCTTCCACAAGTATTTTGCTGCCCACACCCTTCTAAAATTTATGACTTTTTTATACCAGGGACTCATGGTATAATAAAGTGTACAAATATAACCTGCTAGTGGAGAGCTGCAGAATGGAGGTGCAGCAGAATTCACAGTTTAAACTGTTTTCTATAGATAGCTCTTGCTCACTGTTCGCCTACATTGGTATCATATGGAGTGCGGAGGAGACAATGAAGTGCTAAAAACTTATTGCTTCTGAGTTGGGAAAGTATTTTGTTATTCATGTTCTTTTTTCTTTTTCTTTTTTTTTTTTTCCTTCCAGATTTCATTTTCTGTAAAATTGGGATTGGTCTAGAAATGCCTGGCTTTGTTTTTACGATGATAACCAAACAGGAGAGGAGGACAAATCTGCCAAACTGCTTTGACTGCATCATTACAGCCCGAAGTACCAAGGCAGTCCAAATCCCAAAGGGACCTCTGGGACCACAACAGTCAAGAAAAGGTTTGCCATCGACTTCAGTGGAAGCAAAATGTAGTAACCTGTTCCATGTGTGCGAGTGAAAGTGATGAACCATTGCACGTGTCTGTGCTGCAGATGAGCCAGTGACACCTCCCTCTGCCAGTGTATTTTTGCAGGTCAGCATAACATCATGGCATGATACCACAGATTACCCTACTTTACATTTTCTCAATGTCATGTTTAATCTGAAACGCTAAAAAATTTAATGTTTAAAATGTAACAATCCAAGTATAATATTTATTTTTTGGTCTTTAATTGTACATTAGGACAGTCCTTTTGCAGTACAAATCAATAGTCATAAGAAGAAATGACTGTAAGCTAAGTACAGGCCAGGTCTTGCAAATCCATAATTTCCTCTAGTTCTGATGGTAATGCTACCCATGGCAATACGTGCTGTAAAACAAATCTCTTGCAGCAGATACACAACTACCTGAGCACTGGAACTAGTCAAATACATTTGAATAAAACTTTCTTCTAGAGGAATATGCCATTTCATCAGAATTGAAGGCTTTGACATGTTTGGGTTGATTTCAGGCACAACTCACTTTACTTTTACATTCTAGGGAATGGTTCATTGAATTTTTGGCCTCACATATCTTTTTCCCTAATAAATATGTTTGATGGTATGTTAATTTGAGGAATGAAATAAACTCTGCAACACCTTTATTTTGTTAAGGAGAAATGTGAGGGACTCTGGAAATTATTACTGTTGTGCCAATTCAAAAGGTGAAGTCTAAATTTCGACTCCCACAACACACATATTCCCTCTTCTGTGCAGTACAACCAACTCCAAGCAGCTCCCACTGAGCACAGCAACAACTGGTGGAGACCAGCTCTCAAAGATTTTTAGCATCAGTGTCCTGGTTTCAGCCAGGATAGAGCTGGTTTTCTTCACAGAAGCTCGTGTGAGACTGTGTTTTGGATTTGGGATGAGAAACTGTTGATAATGTGCTGATGTTTTGGGTTGTTGCTGAGCAATCAAGGACAGTCCAGCTTCTCGTGCTGGCCTGCCAGCGAGCAGGCTGGGGGGGCACGGGGAGCTGGGAGGGGACACAGCCGGGGC